>NC_056725.1:1639320931-1639328431 GCF_019279795.1 Protopterus annectens | reverse complement strand
TTAGTGATGTACTTCTATCTGTCAGGCTATTTGCTAGAAGCGTCAACTTGAAGCTCATGTACAAAGAAGGAACCAGTGTCAATGGACCAGTTTTTAAATGAAAGAGCTCTATTAATCCGCATCTACCTGCAAATTTGGACATGTTCATTAAGGGTGTGGAAAATGACATTTATCATGGTTTGAATTTATCTTTTTCTAATGTCAACAACAATAACTTGTCAATTGCACAATCACGGGCACTATATAAGCTTAAAAACAATGATGATATCATCATACGACCTGCCGATAAGGGCGGTCAAATTGTGATAATGGATAGAAAATATTATATAGAGAAAAATGTTAGATTTGTTGAACACATCCGCATATGAAATTATTAGTTTTTCTGATATAGATGGGCTGTTGTTCAATTTTCAGAACATGTTGAATGAATGTAAGTCACTCAATGTTTTGAGTAATGAGTTATTTGATTATTTTTGGGTTGATTTTCCTATCATACCAAGGGTCAATGGACTTCCCAAAGTACATAAGGATCCTTTTAATCCCCCGCTTAGGCCGATAGTAGCGGGTGCTGGGTGGTTCACAGAACCGATTTCTGTCTATCTGGATCAAAAACTTAAATTGATCTTGTCATACTTCCCTTATGTGCTAAAGGATACAGGACAATTCTTAGGGGATTTGTATAGCTACACAGTTGGCTTAGATAGTGTGGATGACTTGTTACTGGTCACGTTAGATGTTGTATCACTATTCACCAGTATACCAAACACTGAAGGTGTACAAATGGTTAGATCTTTGTTGTGTGAGTTTATATCTAGTTCTGAAGCTGATTTATTGAGTCGTCTTTTGGAGACAGTATTAGAGAATAATGTATTTGTATTTCTGGATAAGGCATACAGACAAACAACTGGTGTCGCTATGGGCACCAGTTGAGCAAACTCATACACTAATTTGGTGATGGTGGCGTGGGAGAAAGAGGTCCTGCCCAACAATCCCAGCATAGTCTTTTTTAGACGTTTTGTGGATGACCTCTTTCTCCTTTGGCGTGGTGATAGCAGGTCTCTGACAATGTTTGTTGACCACCTAAATGGGTTAGGTAGTTTTTTGACCTTCACCATGGAATACTCTCCATTATCCATCAATTATTTAGATACAACTATATATAAGGCAGATACTGGTTATGAATCCAGACTTTACAGGAAGCCCTGTCATAAATCCTCTTTTTTGACACATGACAGCATGCATGACCCTAGGATCTTTCGAAATATCATCAAAGGTCAAGCTCTCAGGCTTTCCAGGCTATGCTCGGTTGATGCATAATTCTTTTTAGAGCTTGAACATCTTAAACGAAGTTTGGTTACTAGGGGATATCCATCGGGAGAAGTTGACACAGTATGTGGTCAAGTTGTACAGCTAAGAAGGACAAAGGGAAAACCTTTCTATTCTGAACAAGGTAGTGTTGTACATAGAGTACCCGATAATAACAAACAGGTACCTTTGGTACTACCATTAGGGAATAATTTGTGGCCAGTAGAGCAGGCGATTCATAAAAATTGGAATATTCTAACTATTGATGATGAAACTAGGAAAGTAGTTGGAAATTGTCCTAAGTATGTTTACAGCAACCTCAAGAGCTTGAAACAACAACTCTGTTTTCCCGATCTGTGTTTAGATAGGCGTAATAGTTTGCCAGCTTGGCACTTGGGAACTAAGAGATGTGGTTCATGTGCACAATGTGTGCACATGGATACTTCCAGGTTTTTTAAGAATCCCAATGATGGAAGGTTATGGGAGTTGAGAAACAGATCTGACTGCAACACCAGGAATGTTGTTTATGTTGCACACTGTCAGATCTGTTTCTGTTTCTACGTTGGGAAAACAAATAGATCACTCAGGGAATGGATTAGGGACCACCTCTATGGTTTTTCCAGGGGTGAAACCCATAGTGCCATTGCCAAACATATGTTATCAAAGGGCCAACATCATGCATTTTCATTTCAAGTGCTGCATGTTGTAGACAGTAGCATTAGAGGGGGCGATATTGTAAACTCCACCGAAGAAGCTGAAACCAGGTGGATACTCCGCCTAGCGGCACATAGAGGAATTGGCCTTAATGACAGTGTCCCAATCAAACCCATTTTAAAGGCTAGACCTTTTAAATAGTATTATTTAAGTAGGTTTAGTTTATTTCATTTTAAATGTTTGTTTTATAAATAATAGCTGTTTTAGAAGATAAGTTATTTTAAAATTTTATGACGTAAGTATTCAGGAAGTGATGTATGCCTATTTAAATGGTGATTAAATGTGATTTTTGTATATAACGTCTGAAGAAGCGGAGGTATCCGCGAAAGCACTCACGTTCTAATAAAGTCCTCATTACTTGATTTGTGGATTTTGTGGATTACAGCCTTGGTTTTGAAATTGTGTTTGCAGAACACCCTTTAGGTCCATCGGCAGTCTGAGTTTGGGTTTGGTGTGTTTTTCGTCATATATATATATATATATATATATATATATATATATATATATATATATATATATGTTACAGCAAATATAAACATGCATATACCTAGGTTATGTTACAGCAGTTATGGGTAACATATGTTTAGACTGGGCATATGTTGGTGGGAGGTACACTCAACAAACATCTACCCCCCCAGCTAGGCCGATGAGACATACAGACATGCAATAAAGGTAAATACAATACTGCTTCCCAGACCACCAGAAGGAAACTACCAGTGGGAGAGATGTACAAGGTCTACACTTTAAACATGGACAGAGACATTCCTTGTGGGATATCAAAAATTTGGTCCTTCCAACCAATGGGAGTGACATTATTACGACCAGGATGTAGCTGTACATGGAACAGTAGGTTGTGCAAGCCTGATAACACATGGGTTGACACAACGTACATGTGTCCTGACACGGGGAGAGTGGGCAGTGTGTAGGGGTGTGTTCATATCCCACCTGCGTCCACCTGCGCTTACTGTAAGGATGAGTGGTTTAAAGTAGTGGCAAGTGGGGGAACTATGAGTATGCGATTATGGGGCTAGGCATGCAGGTGTTGGCTGGCAGTCAGGTATTAATACCGCACCGTGGGCTTAAGTAATATTCCAATGTGGGTATAGCAGATGCCCATACCTCCCAAACCTTAAGAGCACATCTACTGGACAGTCCGTAAACCATAGGGGAAACACATAGGGTCCATATCATTGAACTGTCCCCGATTACCAGGGACATCTATGATTATGAATCAGAATCTAACACAGTCCCAACTAAATCCTCCTAGAACTAGTGATATTAGGAGGAAAGGTGGTGGAATACACGTAATGAATAATGACAACATGTAAGAGTAATAAACAGCATGTACCTCAGACAATGTGTATGAATACATATGTGCTCTGTGTCCGTCAATGTGTCAGGTTAATAGCACCAACCTTCAAAATGTGTCCCTGAGGTGATTATGCAGTGTCCCTGATTCAGTGTTCATTCTTCCCCATTCGTATGAGAGGTCTGATAGTGACAGAAAGCGCATGTTCCACCAACTACCTTAGAAAGTTGATAGAATAATAGGGTTGGGGATACCACCTGACCACCTTTGTGAGGGTCACTCCCCTTTGGGCAGTTGTGCCCTGCATATTGTGTTGTTGTTGTGTCTTTCGGCTTTTCCTGGTTAGGGGTCACCACATCGGAACTCCGGTCCGCCAATGATTGGTAGTTGATTTTTATGTGCTGAGTTACCAGCTCTGATGCACAACCTTCAACGAAGGTACGCCCATTCACACATGTCTCCACGCAGAAGATGCTCTACCTGAGAATTGAACCAGACAGAATCTTACTGTGAGGCGACAATGCTACCACAGCACCACCACCGCTGGTCGTGTCCTGCATAATAACTGTAATTAATGCAAATGTCTTGTGATTTAGGACAAAGATTACCTATATTGTCTGTAGTAGTTGCATAAAACAATTATGTTCATCTGAAACACCTAAATGTTATAGGTAACAGTATAAGCAACTATAATGCTACAAGAGTAACCTTTTATTTAGGCAAAACAGTAAAGTATTCCCCTTTATACTGGCTGTGGGTGTGTTACCCTGCAAAGTCTGATGTCTCTACATGCAGGTCCTATAAGGTTGCCACCTTTCCAAATGGCCAGAGCGGGACATGTTCTGTAGTAATGTCAGACATTCCAGGACAAAACATACCTACAGCCATGCATAGTACAGGATTACACTTATTTGCACAAATAAAAGCTTAATCTAGTTGCATTTGAATTGCTTATGCTACTTCACATAACGTATAGAAGTGTCAAATATAAAATAACTGTTTTATGTAATTATTAATGAAATGTAGCATATAATATTGTCCTGTAATTGGGACATGTGCTATGTCTTGATTATTTTCGCAGTGTCCCTTGCAAAGCGGGGCAGGTGGTAACCCTAAAATCCCACCTTGGCCAATTGAAAAGGTGGAAAACCTATAATAGGTATGCAGTAGCATGACTTGTCCGATGGATTTGGCTCCCACAACCCAACTACTTGTCTGTAATGCAGAGTCTTGGTTCTCATGTATCAGCCAGATTGGAGCAGAGTGTAAGCGGAACACACAAATATGATTAATTCACTGGACAGGCCACTGATTCTGTACAGTCGAATGCCATGCCATCGCCTAATGGGCTGCCATTCCCGATACTGTAGTCATGTAGTCCAATGTGATAGGCATCACAAGGTGGGAGCAGATTGTAAGAGGAATACACAAATATGAATGATTCACTGGACAGTCCACTGATTCCATACAGTTGAATGCCATGCCATTGCCTAATGGGCAGCCATTCCCGATACTGTACAGTCATGTAGTCCAATGTGATAGGCATCACAAGGTGGGAGCAGATTGTAAGACGAATACACAAATATGAATGATTCACTGGACAGTCCGCTGATTCCGTACAGTCGAACGCCATGCCGTTGCCTAATAGGCAGACTTTCCCGATACTGTATTCATGTATTCTGATGTAATAGGCATCACAAGGTGGGAGCACATTGTATGAGGTACACACAAATATGATTGTGTCACTGGACAGGTCACTGATTCCGTACAGTCGAACACGATGCCGTTGCCTAATGGGCAGCCAGTCCCGATACTATAGTCATGTAGTCCAATGTAATAGGCATTACAAGGTAATATTGTGGTCCTCACTCACACCCAGGGGTGTGAGTGACAGATGCAAGCACCAAGTCAGTGCATTAGCAAGTGTGGGAGCGAGTGGGTGTAAGCATGTTTGGCTACCAGTATGCGAGTATTGCACTGGTTAAGCAATGTAGAGGCTAACCGAGCATAAGAGGCTGTAACCAGAGGTCAGCAGTGCCTAACACTGTGCAAACCCATGCACACCTGCTCCCAACTGCTTTAATGTGCCTTACTCCCTCCGTATCCAATGGGCTTGCTCTGCCCTGCAACCAACTAAGTGTCCTTTGCAAGGTTCGGAACCAAGACCCTGCGCACACAGCTAATGTGTATTACCAATACACCATGGCAGATATACAGACAAGGGACAGTACCACAAACATATCATACAGCGCAGGCATTCAAGAGTATAGGAATGTATCCTATCATGTAGATGTACATGTGAGTGTTTATGTCCAGCATATAGGTACATACATATATAGAGATGTATCAGGAACATAACATGTGGCAACAAAGCATTACAAATGAATGAAAGAGGAAACACCAGTGAAGCCTGTATTATGTAGTGGTGTTGCTCTCTGTGATCACAAGACTCCCTCAGACAGACATGTGTCAGTCATACACACAAATAGTTGTACATTGGCCGTATACATCACTCTGTGCATGTAACGTACATTAACACAACAGTACCTGTCCAATCATTATGTGTGAACAGTACTCTTGCAATGTGCTGTGTGCAACATCATCATCATGATAAAGGTAAATAGGGTAACCATAGAGGGACCGGTAGTGTTTTGTGTACAAATGGGGTCATACTCCTCACATGTACCTGGACCATGTAGGAGTGATGTGCATACCAGGATTGTGCGCCTGAGTGACAGGGGTGAGGATAACAGTAGTATGTTTTGATGCATATTGCAAGGGTTTAATGTGTCCAGTGGGCATGTGTGTGTAATGGAGAGCTATGTATAGGGCAGATGGTGTCCTAGGAGCTGAGTGGCCTTATGTGTCTGTATTTGAGGGTCAGATGTTGGGGAAGGAGTGTAGGTATGGCCATGGAGGATAGGTAGGAGCACAGAAATTACAGCATACAGGGTTGATATATGACACATGAGGGGGGGATACACCCTGGATGGGGATGGGTCTTCGGCATTCAAAAGCCCATGGGAACAGTAAGACGGAGGTCCATAGCCATGGGCAACTGCCACTGCACCTGCAGAGCTGCAAAGGAGGCAGTGCTGGGGGCTGTCCAGGAGGAGCAGCATCACCCTGTAAAAGTGATACTCTGTCATTGAACTGGCGTATCTGGCTTCGAAACCCCTTAGGGAGCCACCAATGCAACATGCCCGGGACTGCACAACAGCAGATATGTACCTGTCTGGTCCCGCTCCCAAGGGGGACATGCTCCATCCTCAATGGTGGTGCCACCAGAAGGTGGTGCAGAGCAAACAGAAGTTGATCTCTATGTCTGGGCCCCAGATCTGTTAGTGCCCGGTGCCATGGTCAGCTGAAGTGGGACAGGAGGTTCTGCCGGGACCTCCCAACCCATTCAACCTATGGTGTTGTGTTTTAAACCCACATATGGCTTAGTGATAGACAACAGCATACAGGATTACCTATCACAGTATGCATAGATATCACCAGCAATACAACACAACAGATGGTATACATTTGCAGAGGGAGCACAACACATGCATATATACCACATGCCAACTGTACAATGTGTAGTAGACATGTGACCGCAGCTATGAACAGTTGCCCATCATTGGCTTGTCACTGAGAATCTCACACAGTGTCAGTCATACCACTGTCTCATGTCCAATCAGGGATATGATGGCAGTAACGCATCCCTATCATCATGTACTGTCTGCAATCTTCACACCATGCTTCTGCAGTCCACAGATGTGTGTTCAGTGTGTAACACAAGAAACAAATGGTTGCACAGACTGACCAGTTCACAGATGGCCCTACAGATAGGTTCATAGTTCATAGGTTCATAGTTTAGTACTAGGCTAACTGCCATTGTGGGACATTTTTAAGCATAGACAACTACCCCAAGTGAGAATCAAATCCTGCACCTTGTGTTTGTAAGGTAAACAACTTAACCATTATGCCAACCTCTCCTTCCCATGGGGGTCCTTCATGAACTGAGTACTGTCATGTCTGTATTATAACGTGCAGAATAGCCATTAACACACAGAAGTTAAACAGACAGTAGTCTCAATGCAGCATAGCTACACTTACATGCTTTAGTTATGTGTGGCACATCACCCTCCTGTCATTAGGCTATTTCCCACTGTGGAAAATTTTGGGGA
>NC_056725.1:1639116975-1639320431 GCF_019279795.1 Protopterus annectens | reverse complement strand
TGGGGGGAAAAATGCCCAAAAACCTCCCCCAAAAAAACCCCCCCCTTAAGAGCACATCTACTGGACAGTCCGTAAACCATTGGGGGAACACATAGGGTCCATATCATTGAACTGTCCCCGATTACCAGGGACATCCGTGATTACGAATCAGAATCTAACACAGTCCCAACTAAACCCTCCTAGAACTAGTGATATTAGGAGGAAATGTGGCGGAATACACATAATGAATAATGACAACATGTAAGAGTAATAAACAGCATGTACCTCGGACAATGTGTATGAATACATATGTGCTCTGTGTCCGTCAATGTGTCAGGTTAATAGCACCAACCTTCTAAATGTGTCCCTGAGGTGATTATGCAGTGTCCCTGATTCAGTGTTCATTCTTCCCCATTCGTATGAGAGGTCTGATAGTGACAGAAAGCGCATGTTCCACCGACTACCTTAGAAAGTTGATAGAATAATAGGGTTGGGGATACCACCTGTCCACCTTTGTGAGGGACACTCCCCTTTGGGCAGTTGTGCCCTGCATATTGTGTTGTTGTTGTGTCTTTCAGCTTTTCCCGGTTAGGGGTCACCACAGCGGAACTCCGGTCCGCTAATGATTGGCAGTTGATTTTTATGTGCCGAGTTACCAGCTCTGATGCACAACCTTCAATGAAGGTACGCCCATTCACACATGTCTCCACGCAGAAGATGCTCTACCTGAGAATTGAACCAAGCAGCGTCTTACTGTGAGGCGACAATGCTACCACAGCACCACCACCGCGGGTCGTGTCCTGCATAATAACTGTAATTAAGGCAAATGTCCTGTGATTTAGGGCAAAGATTACCTATATTGTCTGTAGTAGTTGCATAAAACAATTATGTTCATCTGAAACACCTAAATGTTATAGGTAACAGTATAAGCAACTATAATGCTACAAGATTAACCTTTTATTTAGGCAAAACAGTAAAGTATTCCCCTTTCTACTGGCTGTGGGTGTGTTACCCTGCAAAGTCTGATGTCTCTACATGCAGGTCCTATAGGGTTGCCACCTTTCCAAATGGCCAGAGCGGGAGATGTTCTGTAGTAATGTCAGACATTCCAGGACAAAACATACCTACAGCCATGCATAGTACAGGATTACACTTATTTGCACAAATAAAAGCTTAATCTAGTTGCATTTGAATTGTTTATGCTACTTCACATTACATATAGAAGTGTCACATATAAAATAACTGTTTTATGCAATTAATAATGAAATGTAGCATATAATATTGTCCTGTAATCGGGACATGTGCTATGTCTTGATTTTTTTTGCAGTGTCCCTTGCAAAGTGGGGCAGGTGGTAACCCTAAAATCCCACCATAGCCAATTGAAAAGGTGGAAAACCTATAATAGGTATGCAGTAGCATGACTCGTCCGACGGATTTGGCTCCCACAACCCAACTACTTGTCTGTAATGCAGAGTCTTGGTTCCCATGTATCAGCCAGATTGGAACAGAGTGTAAGCGGAACACACAAATATGATTAATTCACTGGACAGGCCACTGATTCTGTACAGTCGAATGCCATGCCATCGCCTAATGGGCTAACATTCCCGATACTGTAGTCATGTAGTCCGATGTGATAGGCATCACAAGGTGGGAGCAGATTGTAAGAGGAATACACAAATATGAATGATTCACTGGACAGTCCACTGATTCCGTACAGTTGAACGCCATGCCATTGCCTAATGGGCAGCCATTCCCGATACTGTACAGTCATGTAGTCCAGTGAGATAGGCATCACAAGGTGGGAGCAGATTGTAAGACGGATACACAAATATGAATGATTCACTGGACAGTCCGCTGATTCCATGCAGTCAAACGCCATGCCGTTGCCTAATAGGCAGCCATTCCCGATACTGTATTCATGTATTCTGATGTAATAGGCATCACAAGGTGGGAGCACATTGTATGAGGTACACACAAATATGATTGTGTCACTGGACAGGTCACTGATTCCGTACAGTTGAACACGATGCCGTTGCCTAATGGGCAGCCAGTCCTGATACTATAGTCATGTAGTCCAATGTAATAGGCATTACAAGGTAATATTGTGGTCCTCGCTCACACCCAGGGGTGTGAGTGACAGATGCAAGCACCAAGTCAGTGCATTAGCAAGTGTGGGAGCGAGTGGGTGTAAGCATGTTTGGCTACCAGTATGCGAGTATTGCACTGGTTAAGCAATGTAGAGGCTAACCGAGCATAAGAGGCTGTAACCAGGGGTCAGTAGTGCCTAACACTGTGCAAACCCACGCACACCTGCTCCCAACTGCTTTAATGTGCCTTACTCCCTCCGTATCCAATGGGCTTGTTCTGCCCTGCAACCAACTAAGCGTCCTTTGCAAGGTTCGGAGCCAGGACCCTGCGCACACAGCTAATGTGTATTACCAATATGCCATGGCAGATATACAGACAACGGACAGTACCACAAACATATCATACAGCACAGTCATTCAACAGTATAGGAATGTATCCCATCATGTAGATATACATGTGAGTGTTTATGTCCAGCATATAGGTACATACATATATAGAGATGCATCAGGAACATACCATGTGGCAACAAAGCATTACAAATGAATGAAATAGGAAACACCAGCAAAGCCTGTATTATGTAGTGGTGTTGCTCTCTGTGATCACAAGACTCCCTCAGACAGACATGTGTCAGTCATACACACAAATAGTTGTACATTGGCCGTATACATCACTCTGTGCATGTAACGTACATTAACACAACAGTACCTGTCCAATCATTATGTGTGAACAGTACTTTTGCAATGTGCTGTGTGCAACATCATCATCATGATAAAGGTAAATAGGGTAACCAAGATGACTATAGAAGAAGTCTGGTTGTAGAATACAACAGTTTTAATAGGAAATTTAAGGACTCCTTTATAAAGGAGTGGAATAAATTTAGTACCCTAACAGATATTGAAGAAATATCGAAGATGAAACCCAAGATGGTGTACAAGAACCCGCCAAATATTGGTAAAATATTAGAAAGAAGAAAAGAAAGGAAGGGGGATAATAATATTAGGAGGTGTGGGACATATAAATGTGGAAGATGCCAACAATGCCCATATGTCATGAACAAGGCAGAAATATATTTGGACAGTAGAAAGAAAAAGATTAAAAGTAGGACACATTATAACTGTGAAAGTAGAGGAATAGTGTATATAGCAATTTGTCAGATATGTCAATCATTCTATGTAGGTAAAACTGAGAGATGTTTGAAACGTAGAATATACGAACATTATTATGACATTCTGAAGAACAAAAGCACTAATGCACTTTACAAACACAGTATTATATGCCCAAATGCAAAGTATGAGTTTTTTTGTGTTGGACCAAGTAATACCAGACACAAGGGGTGGTCCATGGGAGGACATCCTAGAAAATAAGGAGTTATGGTGGCAGGTATACCTGGATTCCAACACTAGCCCTGGGATTAATGATTATTTAACTATAACTCCATTACTTAAATTAAGGGCTAATAAATTATAGAGTGGTTCACGAAGTTGGGCACTAGGGGGCAGTGTACCAATAAGAAATTAACTTTATATGTTCTATCACAAAATTCATGAAAACAACAATCTGAGGATTTTATAATATGCAATGTTTATATTTAATTATTATGTGGAATTAAATTTATATATAAATAGTTTTTAATAGTATTTATATTATTATTTAAAGTTGCATTTTTAAATATATATTTTTTAACATTTTTTAAACATATAAAGAGTTTTTATTTAGTGGAATAAAGTATATTTAATGAGGGAAATTAATATTAATGAATGTAGGAACTTGATTGGTGTGTTTGAATTAATTGATATGGTTTGTAGAACCAGTGAAATGTGCTTAATTTAATTGTTTAGTATTTAAACAAGTGTATCATGAAGGTAGAGTGTCTGATGAAGTCATACTGACGAAAACGCAGCATTTGGTGGATTTAGAAGAGCGTTCATGTTACATTTTGTACGGCTCTATCATTTGAGCACTTTATTTTGTGGATTTTGGTGTCAATAAATTCCTCCGTTTACTACCAGTGAGCCTGAGCACTTTTTTCGGACTTATTGGTTGGTTAGCAAGTGCTAGCATCTGTTGTTTGCTTTGTGGTTGTGAGGAGGGTCCGCTGGTGCTGTGACCGGGAGGATGAGCGTTTCTATGCAGGAGGAAACGGGCCAAGCCAGACGGCTTATGGGCCAGTTAACAGAGTTAATCGATCTGTTAACACCACTGTGTGCCAACCTTATTGCTGGAAGTAGGAATCCCACGGATGGTGACGAAGGGGCAAAACCGGAAGAACACAGGGGAAGCGGAAGAAGAGAGCTTATAGGCGACCAAGAAGGAGGGCGTTCTCAATATGGGGACATTTTTTAATCCCAACAATACCCCTGGAATCTTTTCGGACGTGACAAACGAAGGGGATGGAAGAAACAGCAATGGGATGGACAAGGAGCAATCCCAAAGAAAAGAGTAAATTCACCAAATAAATCAAAAGGTACTGTTCACATGCTATCTAATGAGAAGCCGATTAATGAATGGCTCAAACGGGACTTTCAATTTAAAGTAAATTATGGTAGCAGTGATGTTAGTGCTGAAAATAATGAATCATATGCTATGAAAATAACGAGACTGGATAAAATGTTAATGAAATACAGAACCTTAAACATTGAAAATGCCTATTTAAGGGAATGTTTAGAAAGGGAGATTGTCCCAAAGGGATTAAGAGTTTTTAAATACCCGAATAATGTTCAGATAGGTTCCAAGTTTCATGAATGCCTGATAAAAGTTTTTAACAATTGTGGGTTGGAAGTGATTAGGTTAATTATAGAAGAAAACAATAACAAAATAGATGAATTGGGGAATGAAATAACTACATTGGATACCTGTATCAAGACTGATTTATTTTTTGATATTAAGGAAGAAAATGAGAAATATTTTCTATGAGAAACAAAATAGATAGAATGTGTGATGAGGTGATACAGCGGAAGATGGGAAATTAAAAGGGATATCATGGAATATGATAATCATACCAGTTATCCCAAACCGCACACAGGCATATGACAGTGTACATAAGGTTAATAATTATAATAAAAGAAAAATGTACAATATACAAACAATTATGGACCTAGAAAGGACAACATATGGGATGATGAAAGTTATGACCTTGAATTCCCCATACAGGAAAGAAGGAATGGAAATGAAGGGAATTATAATTATAACAGAAAATTTTCAGAAATGGGGAAACAGGGTGGAGGAGGTATTATTGAATACCCTAACCCTGAAATAAGAGTCCATCAGCCTGGTGGCTTGTAGAAAACCCACACACTGAGAGAATAGACCAGTCATTGGGGACATAGACAATAATAGGGTCAAACACACTTTTCAGAATTTCACTATTTATAATTTTAGTATTTTAAAATTAAACCCGACCACTTTTCTTTGTTAAGTAAAGGTTTAAAATATATACCTAATAGACGAGGGACTATACATTACAATTCTTGATATGAAGCTGTTTTCCAGAAAGATCAATTTGGAGATTATGGCCTCAAGGATGGGCTTCAACAGGGAAGATGTTAGAGAAAATTCATTAAGAAGGAAGTCCATATACAACCCTCCATTAATACCTCAAATCAGGAACTTGAAAATATTATGATTGACTCAGTAAGGAGAAAATATGATAAAAGCTGGGTACAACATAATTTAAGTAAAAGGGAGAACGAAGTTCTACAGGAACTAAGTGGTAATGGTTCCTTGAGGGTAATGAAACCAGATAAGGGTGGGGGGATAGTAATTATGGACACAATACTGTATGAAGGAAAATGAATTCCATTCTAAGGGATGAAGAAAAATATACAGAAGTGTTGTTAAATGAAGTTCATGTGGCCTATCATAGAATCGATACTATTATACAGGACCTCGTGGTGGAAAATGTAATTGATGAAAAACATATAAGTATTTAGAAATAAAAGAAACCTAAAGTGGCTACCATATTCGAATTCCTAAAATTCACAAGGATATGGGAAATCCACCACTGAGGCCAATAGTATCGGCTGAAGGTTCAAAACAGCCCCCTAGCCAAATATGTAGACTTCAAGACTAAACATATTTGGGTTAATAAAGTAATCTTGAAGGACTCCTGGGAGTTTTGGGGAATTAAAGCAGGACATGTATAGAGAGGATATAAAGTTTGTCACTATAGATGTAATAGACTTGTTTGGGTGTATACCACATTTGGAGGTATGAATTCCTTGAGGAATCTGTGTTCGAGGATGGTACATTAAGCCAGAATGATAAAATAGCAAGTGTAATATTGATGGACACTATCTTAAAATACAATTTCATAATGTTCGATAGTGAATATTATAAGCAAAAGAAGGGGGTGTCCATGGGGGCCGCTTGTGCCCCCACATACGCTAACATAGTACTTGCAAAATGGGAAGAGCAATATATTACAACAAGTGCATATAAAGAATTTTGGACTTTATATCACAGATTTCTCGACGATATTGTTATTTTTTGGATAGGAAGTGATGAAAAATTTATGGAATTCATGAATTATATTAACCAAACTACTAAATACTTGAAGTTCACATATTCTGTCAGTACTGAGGCCCTAAAGTATTTAGATATAGAAATATACAAAAGGGCTGGTAAATTTGAGAGCAGAGTTTATAGAAAGGAGATGTATGTGAACTCTTTCTTACATTATGATAGTGCACATCCCCTAAACAGTAAGAGGAATATTGTCAAGGGGCAGTTTGTTAGGGGCTCCCGAATGACATCAAACAATATTGATTACCAGGAAGAATGCAGGATTTTACATAATATGTTTAAAGAAGGGATACCCAGATGAATTTATTAATAAGTTAAAAAGTGAAGTCGAGGAAGGTAGAGGGGGCAGGTTCGAACCTATAATAGGTAAGGGTGACAAACAAAATGTAGAAGTAAGATTTACCCGGTTAAGGGACACAAAGCAAATAAACCAAGATGACTATAGAAGAAGTCTGGTTGTAGAATACAACAGTTTTAATAGGAAATTTAAGGACTCCTTTATAAAGGAGTGGAATAAATTTAGTCCTAACAGATATTGAAGAAATATCGAAGATGAAACCCAAGATGGTGTACAAGAACCACTAAAATATTGGTAAAATATTAGAAAGAAGAAAAGAAAGGAAGGGGATAATAATATTAGGTGTGGGACATATAAATGTGGAAGATGCCAACAATGCCCATATGTCATGAACAAGGCAGAAATATATTTGGACAGTAGAAAGAAAAAGATTAAAAGTAGGACACATTATAACTGTGAAAGTAGAGGAATAGTGTATATAGCAATTTGTCAGATATGTCAATCATTCTAAGGTAAAACTGAGAGATGTTTGAAACGTAGAATATACGAACATTATTATGACATTCTGAAGAACAAAAGCACTAATGCACTTTACAAACACAGTATTATATGCCCAAATGCAAAGTATGAGTTTTTCGTGTTGGACCAAGTAATACCAGACACAAGGGGTGGTCCATGGGAGGACATCCTAGAAAATAAGGAGTTATGGTGGCAGGTATACCTGGATTCCAACACTAGCCCTGGGATTAATGATTATTTAACTATAACTCCATTACTTAAATTAAGGGCTAATAAATTATAGAGTGGTTCACAAAGTTGGGCACTAGGGGGCAGTGTACCAATATGAAATTAACTTTATATGTTCTATCACAAAATTCATGAAAACAACAATCTGAGGATTTTATAATATGCAATGTTTATATTCAATTATTATGTGGAATTAAATTTATATATAAATAGTTTTTAATAGTATTTATATTATTATTTAAAGTTGCATTTTTAAATATATATTTTTTAACATTTTTAAACATATAAAGAGTTTTTATTTAGTGGAATAAAGTATATTTAATGAAGGAAATTAATATTAATGAATGTAGGAACTTGATTGGTGTGTTTGAATTAATTGATATGGTTTGTAGAACCAGTGAAATGTGCTTAATTTAATTGTTTAGTATTTAAACAAGTGTATCATGAAGGTAGAGTGTCTGATGAAGTCATACTGACGAAAACGCAGCATTTGGTGGATTTAGAAGAGCGTTCATGTTACATTTTGTACGGCTCTATCATTTGAGCACTTTATTTTGTGGATTTTAGTGTCAATAAATTCCTCCGTTTACTACCAGCGAGCCTGAGCACTTTTTTCGGACTTATTGGTTGGTTAGCAAGTGCTAGCATCTGTTGTTTGCTTTGTAACCATAGAGGGACCGGTAGTGTTTTGTGTACAATGGGGTCATACTCCTCACATGTACCAGGACCATGTAGGAGTGATGTGCATACCAGGATTGTGCGCCTGAGGGACAGGGGTGAGGATAACAGTAGTATGTTATGATGCATATTACAAGGGTTTAATGTGTCCAGTGGGCATGTGTGTGTAATGGAGAGCTATGTATAGGGCAGATGGTGTCCTAGGAACTGAGTGGCCTTATGTGTCTGTATTTGAGGATCAGATGTTGGGGAAGGAGTGTAGGTATGGCCATGGAGGATAGGTAGGAGCACAGAAATTACAGCATACAGGGTTGATATATGACACATGTGGGGGGGATACACCCTGGATGGGGATGGGTCTTCGGCATTCAAAAGCCCATGGGAACAGTAAGACGGAGGTCCATAGCCATGGGCAACTGCCACTGCACCTGCAGAGCTGCAAAGGAGGCAGTGCTGGAGGCTGTCCAGGAGGAGCAGCATCACCCTGTAAATGTGACACTCTGTCATTGAACTGGCGTATCTGGCTTCAAAACCACTTAGGGAACCACCAACACAACATGCCCGGGACTGCACAACAGCAGATATGTACCTGTCTGGTCCCGCTCCCAAGGAGAACATGCTCCATCCTCAGTGGTGGTGCCACCTGAAGGTGGTGCAGACCGAACAGAAGTTGATGTCTATGTCTGGGCCCCAGATCTGTTAGTGCCCGGTGCCATGGTCAGCTGAAGTGGGACAGGAGGTTCTGCCGGGACCTCCCAACCCATTCAACCTATGGTGTTGTGTTTAAACCCACATATGGCTTAGTGATAGACAACAGCATACAGGATTACCTATCACAGTATGCATAGATATCACCAGCAATACAACACAACAGATGGTATACATTTGCAGAGGGAGCACAACACATGCATATATACCACATGCCAACTGTACAATCTGTAGTAGACATGTGACCGCAGCTATGAACAGTTGCCCATCATTGGCTTGTCACTGGGAATCTCACACAGTGTCAGTCATACCACTGTCTCATGTCCAGTCAGGGATATGATGGCAGTAACGCATCCCTATCATCATGTACTGTCTGCAATCCTCACACCATGCTTCTGCGGTGCACAGATGTGTGTTCAGTGTGTAACACAGGAAACAAATGGTTGCACACACTGACCATTTCACAGATGGCCCTACAGATAGGTTCATAGTTCATAGGTTCATAGTTTAGTACTAGGCTAACTGCCATTGTGGGACATTTTTAAGCATAGACAACTGCCCCAAGTGAGAATCAAATCCTGCACCTTGTGTTTGTAAGGTAAACACCTTAACCATTATGCCAACCTCCCCCCCATGGGGGTCCTTCATGAACTGAGTACTGTCATGTCTGTATTATAACGTGCAGAATAGCCATTACCACACAGAAGTTAAACAGACAGTAGTCTCAATGCAGCATAGCTACACTTACATGCTTTAGTTATGTGTGGCACATCACCCTCCTGTCATTAGGCTATTTCCCACTGTGGAAAATGATTGAGGTACATCCAGATATCATCTGTGATGTCATACCACATGCAGTCAGCTAGTGGAGGACTGCAATAGGTGCAGAGTCCATCACCTGACCATTTCCATCTCTTACAATACACATGCTGCTGCTGTGCAGGTGTACACCTTCACATCCACCAGAGAGTGTGTGGGCAGGACAGGAAATGTACACCAGGGAAGGGCTTGGAGACTTAACCATAAGCATCATCTGCCACACGCCGAATAGTATAGGGGCAAACCCCTGACTACTCATTACTATTACATGTGCATTACGTTATTACATGTGCCACAAAGGCGACATGTTGCTGTGCTGTAAGAACATTTGTGTAGGTGAGTGAGTGCCATCTGTAACAGATATAGTAGACATACATTAGGTGTGGCACACATGTCAGTCCACGTGAACCGATGCCATTGTCACAACAACCACACTCTAATGGACACGCATTGACACTTTTGCCAGGGCCACAAATACACAATGTAACTACTTAGTTTGCCACACCGCAGTAATGCACAGGACCACATGCACGATAAGGGATATCTGGAGGTTCTATGGGCTAGGGCATGTGAAAGTGCTTGACAACTGTTGGTATGCCAACGAGGTTTATACTGGGAGTGACTGTGGTTGGGAGCATCACAACCCACATGCAGACACAGGGTGCTAGTACTGGCATGCAGGTATGCATTGCTCCATGGGTGTGTAGTGTTTGGCTGTGCAAGATGGCCATACAAGGTTGGGTGAGGGGTAATCCTTGCCATCGTGTCACCTGACAGTCATGTGCAGTGCACGGGTGTAGTGTCTGCAATGTCCCACAAAGATGGGTACTGCATTATCTGGCCTGACATCATGGTTAACAATGTGTAGGGCCATAGCTTTGCAATGCATGCCATGTCTGTGTTTGATAGTCCTTCACATGGACATTGCCTGGGATGTGCATGTCCCACAATACTGTACAGTAACATGTACCTGGTTTGGCAGACACATGTAGTGTACACAGCCTGTTATAACCCGATATGCCAATACTGGCCTGGTGTGGTGAAACCTGCTTATAGTGAGCAGGTTGGCCCTGCACCTGCATTGATAGTATGATGCAGGTATTCTGTGGTGTCAGTGGCATGCGTCCATACAGGGCACATGTGTACAGCTTTGTCTGGCCTTAGTAGATCACATTTGATGGCACCACATATGTTGCAGGCATTCAGTGTGGAACATAGTGAAGGCACAATGTCCGCATATATGTGCCTATTGTACCGCTGTACTGGGTGCCATGTCCTCTGCAGGCCACTGCAGTCACACCATGCCTATTATCTGTCCTCATGCATGTTACTAGCAACATAGTGGGATATCCTAGGCAAGGTTGTATGTGCATGGCACATGGGTGTGGGACATATACCGGGTACTAGTAGGGCTGCATACTTAGTTCACCAGGCCTTTTGCCAGATGTATGTTTATGGCTTGCCAACACAGTGCCATGGCTGACTGACAGCTTTACTCCTTGTGAGGTGGTCAATGTTTCATAAGACGGATACTATATAGGAAAAATACAAAACCCGCTCCCAAACATGTCCAATGGTAAGACAATCACGGCTACCTCTACACAGGCTCTGACAGACAAACACACACTTGCCATGTCCTGTATACAAACCTCTACCGTATCACACTGCAGCAACACGCGTTTAGGGCATGCGCTATGGCGAATACTACAAAGCACTGTACTTGTCTCATGCAGGCAGACTCACACACACACACACACACACACACACACACACACACACACACACACACACACACACACACACTTGGCATGTCTGGGATTAGTACACCGACCTAACTACTTTACTACACTACAGCATTATGCAGTTACAGAATGCACTACCAAGATTACTGGGACACACCACTCCGAGAGGTGTATTTGTAGATGGGTGACATCATCGGTCTTGCTAATGGTGGGTATAAGAAATATATGGAGTGTGAGAAGTATAAAAGCATTACTCAGTCCTAAGGCAAATGGACACACACACACACACACACACACACACACACACACACACACACACACACACACACACACACACACACACACACACACACCCACACACAGTAAATGTGGGACTAGAATACCGACCTAACTACTTTATTACACTACAGCATTACGCAGTTACAGAACACGCTACTGAGATTACTGGGACACAGCACACCCAGAGATGTATTTGTAGATGGGTGACATCATCGGCCTTGCTAACGGTGGGTATAAGAAATGTATGAAGTGTGAGCAGTATAAAA
The DNA here is from genome assembly GCF_019279795.1 of Protopterus annectens. Taxonomy (NCBI): domain Eukaryota; kingdom Metazoa; phylum Chordata; order Ceratodontiformes; family Protopteridae; genus Protopterus; species Protopterus annectens. Next base: position 1,639,308,306 of record NC_056725.1, on the reverse strand, counting down.
GCATTACTCAGTCCTCAGGGAAATGGACACACACACATACATGCACACACACACACGGCAAGTGTAGGACTAGAACACTGACCTAACTACTTTATTACACTACAGCATTATGCAGTTACAGAATGTGCTACAGAGATTACTAGGACACAGCACTCCAAGAGGTGTATTTGTAGATGGGTGACATCATTGGCCTTGCTAACGATGGGTATAAGAAATGTATGTAGCGTGAGAAGTATAAAAGCATTACTCAATCCTCAGGAACACACACACATGGCAAGTGTGGGACTAGAACACCGACCAAACTACTTTATTACACTACAGCATTATGCAGTTACAGAATGCGCTATCGCGATTACTGGGATATAGTACTCCAAGAGGTGTATTTGTAGATGGGTGACATCATCGGCCATGCTAACGGTAGGTATAAGAAATGTATGGAGTGTGAGCAGTATAAAAGCATTACTCAGTCCTCAGGCAAAGGGACACACACACACACAAACACACACACACGGCAAGTGTGAGACTAGAACACTGACCTAACTATTTTATTACACTACAGCATTACACAGTTACAGAACATGCTACCGAGATTACTGGGACACAGCACTCCCAGAGGTGTATCTGTATATGGGTGAAATCATCGGTCTTGCTAACGGTGGGTATAAGAAATGTATGGAGTGTGAGCAGTATAAAAGCATTACTCAGTCCTCAGGCAAACTGGGACACACACACACACACACACACACACACACACACACACACACACACACACACACACACACACACATGGCAAGTGTGGGACTAGAACACTGGCCTAACTACTTTATTACACTACAGCATTACGCAGTTACAGAAATGTATGGAGTGTGGGCAGTCTAAAAGCAATTTACAGTCCACTGGCAAATGGGGACAGACATACACACACCAGTGGCGGGAACAGAACACCTGCCTATTTACAGATTATTATTACAATACTACATACTTATGAATCGCGCCACACAGACTGCACATGTCAAGGCTGTCATTATGGCTGTCTGGGAATGTGGACATCAACAGGGATGCTGGCAGTTAAGATGTACATACCTGTGAACCTGTGTGTTTAAAGTAGGAATCCATCCTGACCTGGAGTATGCCCATCTGTGGAATGGATGACTACTACCACTATACATGGTTACAATGGCCATGCCCATACACAGAGGCACATAACCAACACAAGTTGTCACTGGGCATGCTCACACACTTAGCAGCATAGGGCTGTTCGGAATGCACTATGTGTCCATCTACACAAGGATATACTGGGCATGCTCATACTCCTAGTAGCACAGGGCTGACTGGGATGCACTCTGATGCTAAACAAGGAAGGCCACAGTCGCCATGCTATTACAGGTAGACGTAAAGAAAACATTGTAATGGGCTCTGGTGTTAGTAGTTGTCATTGTTAGCACGAACGCTGCTCTACATATATTTGGCACCGGCCTTTTACACAACATCTGCTGTCATTCTGGGATGACATGGCTGACAGTAGACAGGCCTTTGTCACATATCACATGCATCCATGATTCAAGGGAGTGGGGATATTACCCAAGTCGCATCTGCCCACACAGTGCCATTCCAAGGCAAATGTCCTAAACACAGGTTAACTCCCATACACCTACAGGACAACTGCATTGTTTTCTTATGCTAACCAGTGCTAGATGTGTAGCATCCATATTCACAACTGGTCACTGTAGATCCAACAATGGGAAGTACTGACATCTGTGCAGTGAGGAACACCTGGTTGATGGCTCTGTAGTGCACAATAGCACTACCACCATATACCTCAGAACCTAGCACTACCACCATATACCTCAGAACCAGACATGTGGGCTATAACACAGGTACGGTCCACTCCAGGTGGTGTACCCACATACATAAAGGCCACTCACATGTACTGACTGGTCCCCCTACGAAAGGCATCACTGATGAGTCATGTGCAGGACACAGTGTCACATGCTGCATTCTAGGATGTAAACCTCAGACACCATCATGCCTTTGAACCACCAACACGCATCCTTACATGTTGTATGACATAGAAGAGTACACCACCATGTGACCCTTGACCTGTGTACTGTACTAAGCTCTATATCAACTGTAGAGAGTGCACATGTACTGACACAGTTGCATCATGTGTGATGCAGTGCAAATATACCACTGTCTGTGACCAGGTCAGCTGTACACATACCAGGGTCCCTCAGTACTTTCCACCATTAGCAAATGACTGTTGCTGTACACCAGTACACACCCTCATGTATGGATATGACATACATGTACCTGCCCTGGGTATGTACATGCTACACACACATACACACACACACACACACACACACACACACACACACACACACACACACACACACACAAACGCACACACACACACACACACACACACACACACACACACACACACACACACACACACACACACACACACACACACACACACACACACACACACACACACACACACACACAACATACCTGCAAATAGCATAACTGTTGTTGTCCATTGTGCAAACAGGTGGCTACAGCCATTACACACATGCACATGGAATGTAAGTCCATGGCTGTTGAATGCTAACAGTAGATAAGGTGTGATATCAATATTGACAGAGGTAAAATCCCTTCTTTACTGGTCACCCATCATATCATACAAAAGTCCATGTGTCATGTATGTCATTACACATATCCACCAATTGCAATGCCTACAAATATGCCCGGATGTCAGGATTGTAGGAACTACACACCTGTACATGTAGTGTTGTGCATTCAGATAACATGCGTGTGCAGTAGCTGATGTATGCAGGTGACGTGTATCCTAGTACATCATGCAGTTGCAATGCAGCCTCAACATTGCCAACTGTATATGGTGATATGCTGAATGTGCAGAAAGATGTACCTCAGGTATGGACAGATATGTGGAAATAACTAAGTGGTGGGGCATCTTTGCAGATGGATGTTTGCTGTGGACAGCTCATAGGTGTTCCTACAATACCCTGTGTAACCGGTAAGCAATGGGTTCATTAATTGAAGGACATATCACAACTTAGACAGCGGTCAGGGTGATAGCAAAGCTAAATCACTTGACACCTGTTAATAGTTATGATGACCCAAGGGCATATATCAGCACTGTTGCCACAGGAAGCATCAGTACAGTTTGCAACATGTGCAATACTGCTGTACATTTGACATACATAACATGAGCTAGGCAGGTCTGAGATTCACAGTACTGGCATGTGTGGTTGCGTGTGTGTCCATATATGTCATGTATTGTGGGGAATACATCTCAATTGTTACTCACTCTCCTCTACACTAGTGTACACATCTGTACAGACTACAATGTGGAAAGCAGGACATAGGCAGGGGTGTGTATCTGACACATGTGTGGTATCTGCATGTGCATGACATAGGTTTATTAATTACTGAATGCCACAGTGTGTGTATGTAGGGCTGACTGGTCCCTGGGGTGAGGATGTATGTTACCATAATGAACTAATAAGACCCCTCCCACCATCCAGATGATACATTCTACTATCCGTATTGATGTCCCTGATCTTAGGCCGTACTGACTACCTGTACATGTGTATTCTCTGTGGCGCACAGTACTGTAATGATGATTTGCACATAGGCAGGGGTCCTCACCTCACCTGTAGCAACTGTGTGCGAGTGTGTGTTACTGTGTCAGTGAATCCGTGAGTGTGTGGGTGTGTTACTGTGTCACTGAATACATGTGTGTCAATTCCTGAGTGTGTGGGTGCAGTTGTGTGTTGGCATCCTGTCATGGGAACGTGTATTACTGATTCCCAATGAGGCATCACACTTCCCACTGGCATCTACCCTTGTAATCAGCTAGACCATTCTCTTACTTCACCACTCCATGTAACTGTACCTGTGATGTCACCCTTTATGGATGTCATGTCTGTGGCCACAGTAGCTTAATACACAGCTATCATGCTCTTGGATTGGTAGACATGTTTGTAACTTGGGACATTCTCACTGGTATGTGGCAGCTACACGGTGCATGCTGGTATATTCATACATACCTGTGAGTAGTCCACATTGACATATGGGACACTAACTGCAAACACTGACATCCACTGGCACATGCAATTAGACCTGAAGGAGGACAGCAGAACATCATGACCAACATGCAGTTACTGTTGTTACCCAAGACACATACTGTTAACAGTATTGTACAACTGTACTACATGGTATATTTGCTGCTTGTCAACAGTCCTCATCAATTGTAAACTACACTTATCTTCCTAGTTTGATCACCCTGTGCATCAAACCATATGAGCATGTCCTTGCACCGATGGTGTGGATGTCAGGGATGTGGCACAGGCATCATCATGTGCACAGGGTTTTAATATTTGCCAGAGGCCTAGGCTGCACCATTGGATGACATTGTGTGCTTGGGTTTGGGCCTTTGATCTAACTGGGCATGTGTGGATGTTATGCATGTGTGTGTAGTGGTGCCCTACATATGTTTCCAGTGTGTGCATTTATGCATGCACACAGTTCTGCCATGTGTCAGGCCTACACAGGGGTATTATTGACAGTGGCAGACTGTACAGGTGAGGTTTTACAGTTCACGGTGTCTGGCCATGGATCTAACTGGGCATGTGTGGATGTTATGCATGTGTGTGGTGCAGTGCCCTACATATGTTTTCAGTGTGTGTGTGTATGTATACACACAGTTCTGCCATGTGTCAGGCCTACACAGGGGTATTATTGACAGCTGCAGACTGTACAGGTGAGGTTTTACAGTTCACGGTGTCCGGCCATGGACATGTGACCTGTGCTTGCCAGGGGTTGCACGGGCACTACCAGGCAGAGGTGCAGATTGGGTACTGTCTGATGTCGCTTGTCTACTGGAACCATGTCCCTGTTGGGACCATCTTGGGCCACGTGCACATGGCCTGCTATGTCGTGGTGTGGACAGCACAGCACCAGATGCACTGCTGCTGCTACCGCCACTATGGGAGCGGACATGTGAGGTAGCTCATACACGTAGACCTGACACAGGTGATGTAGCAGGCCTATGTCCATGTGCCTGATGCCTGACTCCTACCAGATGTTCCAACACAGACAGCTCACGCTCGTGGATTGTCATGCCACGGTCAAGGACTCCCACCATGTCACCCAACCGTCTATCCAAAGCTTCAGCAATCTGCTGTTGAGCATTTACCATTGCCTGGATGTTGTTGTTTAAAGAACGGACAGCATCCCTCTGTAGCCTCTGATCTTCTCTGTTGAGCCATTCAGCATGTGCCTGTGCCTCCATTACAGCCTGAAACATGCATCTGGTGACACCAGCTGCTGTACTCTGTCGTGCAGGAGCATGTTGGCCAGAGGTCTTCCTACGAACAGCACTGGCCATGTGCCTGCGTGGGGCACCACCAGTCACTTGGCTGACACCATGGTGTGCAGGCACACCTTCCATAGCCCCCACACATTCCTATTTCAAGCTACCACGTGCCAACTGTCCTTCCTCTATGGCCACTGGTTATGGGGTATGTGCAGGCATGGGATCTGTGTGCAGAGATGAGGGGGATATAGATGGAATCACAACCAATGGCACAGTTTCAGCCCATGACAACTCTGCCTGTGACTCAATCATATGTTAATCATCACTGCTATAGTCTGTGGGAACACTAACATCAGATGTACTGCAGAAGGGCAATGCACCTACATCACCTGTGAGGGCAGACAAGAACTGTACATTACAATCTATACAATAGACACACACACAGACACACACATGTGATATGACAGAAGGCATGCAACATGCATGTGATATGGCAGACGGCATGCAGAGCAGACAATAATAGTAGTAGTTATCATACATCCCTGGGTTGCACACAACAGCATTCATGTGTTATAGCATATGGCATGCAAATTACACAATCATAGTAGTAGTTAGTATACATCCCTGTGTTACACCATGTGGACCAGCACAGGTTAACAATACACCTGCCTGATGTGTGGCATATGACCTTGACAATCACATGTAGTATGACGTGATCTGCTGACATGTGCAATGACATACATACATGTTTAACACAATGGTGTCCTGTCAAATATACAGTGGGGCAATGGTGTCCCAATGCAGTGTTGTCTGTCCACCCTACATTTATACTGCACATTTAGCTGTTGTGCATGGCCATTTCAGGGAATCATGAGGCGTCTCTAGTGCTATACAGTGTGAGTTACAGACAGGGTTCATAGACATGACTGTGTTCAGATACAATACATAAATACTGTGGAATGTGACCCACATCACTGAGGTGTATAGACACTAAACCATGATGTGGAAGTTGTGAAACTGGTCACTGATGGGTAAACAGATGACAACCCTGCACATCTGCAACCATATTGCTGCTGCCTGGAAACTATGGCCAGACAAGGCAAACGCGTCGGTACACCATGTCCCACATGACATCTGTATACCACACACACACACACACACACACACACACACACACACACACACACACACACACACACACACACACACACGAGGAGCAAGTATGACATTGATGCCCAACACCAGCAAGGGGAATGTACAGTATCTGTGGGCTGATGTGGATACTGTACAGGTGACTGCTGTCATGTCATGACACCCTCACGATGTCAACACATCTTATGTGGTGGATTGATGTTATGCCTACACAAGATGTGCACAGGCCTGTAGGATGTCTAGTGTTCCACATCTACAATATGACCATTATACAAAGGCCATAGTTGAACCATGTGTAGCCATTGTATGACAGGGTGTACACACAAGCACAACACATCTAATGTGTGTGTTGCGCCATGTCTCTGGCCATCCTCCATGGCCATGTGTGTACATGTGTTGTCCAAATTGTTGTGAGGGCATCTATTTCACATGTCTGTGTTGTCCCATATGACATATATGCTCCACTGACAACAGGGTTATGCAGATAAAGGGTGATATTTGGGATATATTTTCAGGTTAGGTAGGCAGTGTTGCAGCCAGGCCACTAGATGTCATGGACATGTCGAGATAGCACATGACATTGTGTGGCATTCATAGCAGGGCTATGATCCACACCAGTGAATCCTGTGTGCTGACCATACTCCAGCCCACTGTGTAGTACTGTTTGTATTCACCACATGTGTAGATATGATCTGTAGTACGTCGCTAAAGTGAACAGCACCTCCACCATGGTATGCACAGCTGTCCACACATCTGGCAAGGACAGTTTGTGAGGATCCATGTCGGTGAGATGATTTACATAGTTTGCAAGTGTTGCACATGGGTAGTCATTGTGATGCATTGCAGGTCCGACCTTTATACTGTGACAGGACCATACATTATGTGTACATGTTGTAAATGGCCACATGGCAGATAGATTTGTGCATTACGATTTCTGATAAATAATAACACTCTCACCTGCAAAGGGCTGCTGTCGCAGTGGAATGCCAGAGGTACCTAAATAGGAGTAACACAGCAGTATGAGCATAATCCACCCCTGTATAATGGCTACAGGGTGCAATGTGCATAACACATACACCAGTACATTAGACTATACTATGGTGTATGCACATGTGTGCATACACAGAGAAGCATACTATAGTATGCGGCATGTGTGTATACATTCCTTGTATATGATGTTACATTACATATTGTACAGTGACACATGCAACTATATGGAATATTGTTGTTATAGGTGCAGTACTGACTTACCAGGCAACTTCAGGCTCAGTGGTTGAGAGACACCCACCTCCACAATATCGGCTAAGGCTTGTGGATGTGGTTCTGCAGGTGTCCCCAGGTTGGACAGTAGCTCCTCGGTATGTGTGAGTAGGGGCTGGGTTGATGGTCAACCACCTGTTGCACTTGTTCCCTGGCGATTACATTTGCACGCTGTTTTGCCTGTCTAATGAGGTCTGTACAGTGTCTGCGCACCTGCTGGTATATGCGGTTGTGGCCACCAACATCATTAACCCTCCTGCGAAGTTCCATCCACAGAGCATCCCTCTGCTGGGCATTCTGTGGCACATGGCTGAATAGGATATCGTGATTGTCGAGTAGGTATGGGATGATGGCCTCATCCTCCAAGTGGGTAAAAGGGGGTAGCCTTGCACGCAGCACACCTGTAAGACATAATGATGGAGACAGGTCACAGTAACTCACAGAGACATACAGAGCTACAGCTGAGCATACAGGTGTATCGCATTTATTAAGTTTAAATAATTGTATTTGCAAACCTACATGACACTGATGTGTTTGTGCACACACATGTGACACTCAATGTTGAGTGGATATTATCAACATATATGTGTGTGTGTCATCTGATTACATTTCTCATACTCCATGAGGATGCTGTCTTGATGTGGGCATGTCTGTTTGCCTGTACTGGTGTTCCTACCTATCAGCACATGGCTGGATGTGTCCACATTAATGCAGTGGACCTTGATGCTGTGTATATGTCACATATAAGGATTTACACTGCCTTAACAGACATGACCTGTAACCCTGCAGACTTGCTCACATAAGGTTTTACATGCATGTGTTCTGCCATATACATCTACACGGCACTGTACAGCAATTCAACATCCTGTCATGTATCACTTGTGTTGCACATGTGATACACATGGGACACTGGCTAGCCAGATGGTATTTGCAGGGATGGATATCAACTTTAGCATGTACAATCAAAGTCAACTAGTGGGCTATATACCATGTGCCATGTATGAATCTAGGATGAAAGGCTACCTGGCAGTAGCTAACAGGCAGGTCTGAGAGGTCAGGTGGAGCAGTGCCACATTACTGATCCACAGGGTTAATGATACATTTACTATGTGTTACCATGAGGTCATCACACCATGTCCGGGAGGGGAGTGATGTGCAGCTTTGATGGACAGGAATGCATAGTATGGCAGGACAATGTAAAATGTATGGGGCAAGGATCTCTCCAGCATGTGGAAGGTGGATGTCCATGAAGTATGTGTTCGAGATCAAGATGAGTACATGTAGCATGTCCAACATTGCTGGGCTGGACATGGATTTATTCAGGGTATGCATCATGCTACACAGTGGAGATGGGGAATGGGAAGGCTGGTGTAGGCCATCTGCACATGGCCAATACCCCTTAAAGGAAATATGTGATCTGATATGGGTCACTTGAGTGTTGTGTATGGCTGGACAATGATCTCTAACTTCATGGATGGCACCCTATCATTATTAGGGTTGCCACATATGACTACCTGATAGGTATGGAGACGTAGCTATCACAGGAAAGACAATGCCCAGCTGCATCTCTTAAACACAAGTATCCATTATGTTGACCGCTGCCTAGGTGGCAGTTCATGGGTACAGTGTTATTAATATAGGGGTGACAATGCAATATGTAGCTGTCAGATTGTGGCCATATGTCACACACACCTCACCCACAAAGCCCCTTCTGTGTGTTGTCTACAACACTCCTGAGTCAGCTGTTGCTCTTAGGTCATAGTCCTTTGCATACTTCAATAGACAGATGCCTTATGTTTGTCTGTGAGGTATGGCCTACAATAAGGGGGGATAAAATTCATTAACCCTGACATACTGTAGCTGCCACTGGTGTGATGAGCATGTATTATTCAGACACCTTCTGTAGTGTTGGTTCTGCCAGCAGTCCTGTAGCAAAACACTCCTGTGGCATAGGAATGTACATCTAGTATACCGAGTGCAGGTGGTACACAGTATGGGTGACGATGTCCTTTGACCTGGCAAGGTTATGATATGCAGTGTGACATCAACCATACTGTCATCTACATCTGTACTGCTGACATCAATTAATTGATCAAGGTTCATGGCCTTCCAGACCAGACTCAGCAGGGTAGTAGCGCAGTACTTCCCATTATCAGTGGTGTCTCCCCTTTTGTGGGTTGTGATACCTGTTGGTGTGCAACATTCAGTGTGTTCACAACCTGACATGGAGCTATGTTTTACATGATGTGTATGTGGAGAGCATCTTGTTTTGCCATATGCGTATGATATAACCTGTGATGTTGACAGGTCCCATGCAGCCTGAGTGTAACTTGTACCTGCATAGTTGTGGGTACAGGGGCCCTGTGGTGTACATGGATATATGCTTGTGTACTTGTTGGGGGGAGGGGGCATGTGTTTATGTTATCCAAGACTCTATCTGGATTGCTTATTCATGCTAAGTACTTGTTCAGGACTTGTAAGCACTAAGTAAGCTAATAATTCCTATAGCACTCAATCTTCCTCATTACCTAGACGTAAGGGTGAACAGGTTTTGTACATACTTTTCTCGCTTGCTTAGAGTAAATTAGCTCTTGTACTCACTTTCCTCACTTATCTAGTTGAAGGTAGTTTTATATTCAGGCATGTCCAAAAGTCAACTGCCAGTATTCTCACCTGTCTATCTGATGAATCTGGGCATCTTGAGGCAATGTACACATTGCCTCGTGTACACAGACAAGCCTCTCTGCCTACCACCCAACACTACAAACTGTGAAAGATGCACTCATCCAGCCAAACTGGAGGTAAAGGTCTCTCCAACCAAGCCTGACCCTGACTGTCATGTGGAGAAGGTAAACATTCGCACCACACCACACTCATCACATAGTCTCATTGAATCTACCCCATCATTAACTGGGAAAACTACTCGTGTACCAACACATTAGCTCAATGCTTTCTGGAATTCATAAATACCAATGTCTTGACTCAACATATCCACACACCCACCAGGGGCAACAATATCCTAGACCTAGGCATTACCAACATGAGTGACTGGTGCTCCACACGTGAAGCCAACTCCACATTTGTCCAATCAGACCATAAGCTGAACACCATTGATATCCACATCTTGCCCCCACCCCCCCATTAAGGGAACCACAGTATAATATGTCTATAAAGCCAACTACATGCTTCTTAAGACAGATGTGGTGAATGTCATGACACCCATCCAGATGGACAGTACTGTTACAAGTACTGAATCCTACACAAATGCAGTCTATAAGCACTTACATGAGTGCATGGCTTGTGCTATCCCAAACAGAACCAGGACGCTATAGTCCTAATTAAGGAAATCAATCTGGTGGTCCCCTGCCATAAACAAACTGTACTACAGGAGGAAGACACTGTTGCAAATGAGAGTACAATCGCATGCGTGTAGGAGCTCCATGGCCAGCCTCAGTAAGAAGGTGAGATCCCTTATAATATCCTCCAAAGCTAGCTACGAAAACTAAAATGCCACTAATACCAACAACAACCACAAAGCATTCTATAGCTATGTCACATATCTCAATGTCAACAGCCAAATCTGCTCTGAGTTACAGCACAAATGCACAAATATTACAGAAACAACTGATATTGGCAACATCCTGGCAGACAGGTTCAGTGCTACCTTTCCCCACTCCCTCTCAAAGCTGCACACCCTAAAGGCAATATCACAGCATCCATGGGACCAGACAACATCCCAGGCTGCGTTTTACATGAACTTCAGAATGTACTGTCTCCCCAACTATGCACCATGTTCAATAATAGCCTCACATTGGGCATAGTGCCCCCTGAATGGTGCACAGGGACAGTTATCCCACTCAACAAAGGTGGTGCCACAATGGACCACGGGACCTATTTCACTCTAGGCCTGACTAGCCTGGTCTGCAAGGGTATGGTGCATATCATGGATCTCAGCCACAAATACATTGGGTACCTCCAAACCTTTGACCCCTCCCTGTTTGGCATTGTTAAGGGTGGACCATGCCTCCTAAACCTGGTAGACTTCTTAGAGACAGTTACCAAGGCATTAGATGAGGGTAAGGAGGTCCACACAGCCTACCTAGATCTCTCATAGGCTTTCAACACCATTCCTCCTTCTGGTATTATCAACATATCCATCTGCCTGAACATTAACCCCTACGTCATGTGATGGTTTGCAAAGTGGCTCAGAGACAGAACCCACACAGTGGGAGTTGCATACCCTAGGACCGACTGTATACCAGTAACAAGTGGCGTTCCCCTAGGGCTCAGTCCTAGCACCCCTCATGTTCAGTATATACTTCTCTGACATACAGACAAGCACAGGAGGGCTTTGGCTGAAAAGGTTTGCAGACAACTGCAAACTAGGGGACATAATTGTTTACCTAGCTGTAACAGACACCCTCTGGAAGGGTTGCACTGAGACAGATACCTGGTGTTAATATCATGGTGTTAAGCTGAATGCCTAAAAGTGCATAGTCATCCCCTTTGGATATAACTAATTACCCACAGACTTCCACATAGGTGCTAGTCCCCTACATACAGAAAAGGTAATAAGGGATCCGGGAACCCCAGTAGATAGCAATCTCTCCTTCGATACCCATAATGACAAGGTGGTTAGAATATCCTTCTACATGGCCCCCCTAATCTCTAATGGGTTTGCATCCAAATCAAAGAAGGCCATTGTGACTCTGCTCATGACATATTAGACCCATTAAAGGATACGACACCCCATTTGCGATATAACTTACAGGACAACTGCAACAGCTTGGAAGACCACACCGGTACCACACCAAGAGAATTACTGACCTCAAACAGATGACCTATGCAGCCCAACCTAAGAAACTCCAGCTGTACTCCGTTGCATACCACATACTCACAGGTGATCTCTGCTTGACATACAAGGCCCATATCCAACCCTGTATTGCTGGATATGCTCCACCTAAACAGAGGCCCCTGAGAGCCACATGCTCTAGGGATATACACCTAACCACAATGATGAGTAGGACATGCTGGATGGATAGATTCCTGACCTGGACAATCCCCATGCTTTGGAACATGATTCCAATGTACATCAGGCATGGCCCCTCACTAGCACTCTTCAAGGGAAACCTTGACGTGTGGATGGGAGACAGACATGTACCCCGGGGATCACTGCAGTGGCTCTGCTGGACAGAGGCAAAGGGGACTAAAGGCTTTGCCATTCAGAGGCACAGGGAATTAACCTATGGGGGTGCCAAAAGCCAACACACTCTAGCCAGGCTTACAAATACCCTTGGTAAGAGAGCCTAGTACTTGCCTTTGCACATATTACATGTCTTATGTGCATGGATAGTTAACTAGCACTTCCATTTTACTATGCTATCATGCTGACAAACTGTCAGGTGACTAAAATACATATGTGTCCTGTTATTGTGTATTGTAAATGCCAATAGACATGACTATTGTTTGCCTAACATTACAGTAATGCTGCATAGATTGTAATACATATCTGCCTACAATACTGTACATTACATAGTTACTGGCACAATATCCCACAATGCAAATCATAATTGCGCAGTGGCCTAACCTTCCACATGTTATTCTCAGTAATACACCCATACATATGGCTACAGTTAAAATATATCAACATATAATATCCCCTGTTATAGCACATACTTGTTGGACCAGCCCTGCTACTGACATCGACTGGTGAGGAGTATTTCTTTTCAAAACCCTTATATAGCATCCCTTGTGGTATATGTGGTGCTTGTCTTGTGACCTACAGCAGTACACACAAATACTACAAGCATTACTATGCTCAACAATACATCACTATAAGATAACTGTTTCCACTATATGGATTGCGTGCACTTTAAATACTAAAGAAAGGTACTACATACACAAACATAATGACTGTTCTACATATCTTATTAGTAACCCGATGTGTCATTAACTGATGATTCAATCCTTTTCAGTTTGTGTTTCAATGTTCTTTGTAACGTTCCTCTGGTAAATACGGATGATTTAAATGTGTGATAACACATCCTTTTCTAGTTACATATCAGTAACATGTGGTATCCTGTCCACCAATTGCTGTTACAGAGTAGTTAATTAGATGCACATCAGCTGTGCAGCTACTCCATTAGCCGATACCATGGCAACAGTGGTGTATAACTGAGTACTCCTTTTGGGTGTTGCCCGTTTACCTTACTTTCGAGGAAGATGGCCTGGATGTGTTGTTTGTGATATATTTAAACAGCTACATGGAGACACACAGAGATATATTAGCTTCATGACTCCCGTGGATTGTGTGTAATGGCTAGTTCTACATGTGAGTGCAGCTGTTATATTTCAGAACATTGCTACTTATGCAGGGTTTGTTTCTACCTGATACTTCTGCAGATGCTTAAGTCTGGCAAGGATGTTTGGCCAGCTCAAGGCCGTATGGCTATGCATGAACTGTTATGTGGTTTACAGTGTGCTCACCAGACATCCTTGATTTGGTGTACAAGTGTAGCATAATGTGCTGTTACTCAGTAATTGCTAACATATCCCGGTGTACACACAACCCTCTGAAATGGGATTAGTGCAAATAAACCCTGTAACATCAGCAGCTGTTCCATTGTATAACAGCATCTATTTCACACAGGGCCATGTTAGTGTGTCTCTGACAAGGTATGTTAAGGCTTCTGCAGATGTCGTACACTGAGTGAATGATTTGTGATGTTATTACAGTTTTTATTGTAATACGTCTGGGTGTGGGGGCGATGTTGGTGGGTGTGCATAGCAGATGCAGGTGTGTAGGAACTGCTTTTATACATAATCAATATGTGCATGAGAGTTCCTTCCCTATTTGAACACATCCTTTTGTGTACTAATACAATAGTAATTACAGGCTGATTTATTAAGGCACTGTTATGTGGTTCCTGTATAGCATGCAGATGATGTTAGTCCTTGAATCCCTTCGGTAATACATCTGAATGTAATAAAGTGTTGCTACATGAAAGCTGTGTATTTCTGTCATAGGTATTTGCAGTCATAATAGTTGTGTTGGTGATTGACCCTCTTTGGCTAGGGTTGCCACCTTTTCATATGGTCATAGTGGGATCTTTTCAGGACACACATCTGATTTTACAGGCCGACACAAACCCATGGTCAGTACAAGGGATACCACTTTCCTTTCTTGCCTAAATATAAGCTTATTCTTGTAGCAGTTTAGTTGCTTATCCTGTTTCTTGTAACATGTAGGAATTTTAGATACAGAAATAACTATTGTATACAACTATTACAGTACATATGGGAAATAATTATGTCCTACAATCCCAGGACATTTGCCACGTTTAATATATTTGGTCAGGACACAACCGCCCAAAGAGGGAGTGTCCCTCGCAAAGTGGGGCAGGTGGTAACACTATCATTGGCTCATGTCCATAGCACATATTTGTAATAGTGTATAGGCATATACTCTTCATATCTTTTGTTCATAAAGGTTAGTAGTGGTGGAATGTGTGATTGCTATGGTCCATGTTATACACATATATGAACACTTCAACCACTGTATACAGGATACCTATGGAATCCCGAAACCACAGAGTTCTGACGCACACCGTACCGGGACCAGACTCCCATACCCCACATTACCAACAGTGACAGTAACTCACGAAAGTAACACAAACATGGAACACACACATGCGCAAACAGACACACTGCTACCCAACACATCCAAACAAACCATCCTACACTATGTATGAGCAGGTGGCCAAGTCCCACTACACCCCCATATAGGTGTCTACACCCCGCACACCTCCCCCTACTTTAATATTCTACCTCCTAGGTCGTGCAAACAGACACACAAAGCTAACCCACACGCACACATTACAGTCCCCCAAGAACACACATCACACACAGAACACACAGTTACACACACTACAGCCCTAAGAAACACACTTACACACAGTAACTTACCTGAACTGCAACACCAGAAGTACTGACTGTCTCTTAACATCGCAATTTTACACCTCGCGCATCTGGTGTTTCAATACTGTGTTCTTTCGGACCTTAAACCTCGGAATTACACACGTCGGTATGTAAAGCAGTGGGTATGTGGTAGGTATCCCATTTATATGTACCTCCATGGTTATGTAGATGTTGTTAACTTATCTATATATCTACATATATATGTATATCCCCATATATCGACATCTCTCTCTCTCTCCTTCTCTCTCTCTCTCTATATATATATCTATATATATATATATATCTATATATATATATATATATATATATATATATATATATATATATATATATATATATATATATATATATATATATATAGATATATATATATATATATATATATATATATATAGAGATATATATATATATAGAGATATATATATAGATATATATATATATATATATATATATATATACATATATATATATATATATATATATATATATATATATATATATATATATATATATATAGATATCTATAAAACATACACCTTTCATTGGGTAGATGCCGGTTTGTCCTATTTCAACACATTCCTACCTTTTGTGTTTTATCCTGTCAGTATACACGACTGCCATTGGTACATCTCAGGTAGCTTAGTGGTATGTTATTGTGATGAATGTGTACATGGTTGCGTGTTCTAATCCTGGCAGTGATATCTTACCTCTCAGAGCAGGCACTGGTAGTGCAAGGGTGATTAATGCACATTTCAGCAGTTGTGTGTTCCACATGTTTATTATTCTGTGGAGAACTACCTATATATGCAAGCTGTGTTTAAGGTATACTATGTAACATGTAAACATCTGTGAATATTCCTGTCAGGGATACTCCCCATTATTTGGAACTACAACCCTGATTACATTATACAAAACCCCTCACTAACACTCCAGGGAATCCTTGCAGAGTGGGTGGTGAACAGTGGCTACACCCCAGGGATCCCGCAAGTGGATCTGCTCCACAGAGGGACAGTTAGTTAATCAATGGGATGGCGACAGCAGACACATTTTGCCTATACTTATGAGTGGCCCTGGCAGTAAAGCATGTACCTACCTATGTATCTATGAACTTGTACATACAGCATGGACACATGCTGATAACTTAATTTACTGTTCAGGTATTGACTTACCTTGTGCCAATGGTGGTTGTGTGTACAATAGTTGAGGGCTACCTATGTAAGGTGCACACAGTAGACCACCTATACATGACAATTTACAGGGGGTCATGTGTGTGTGCCATCCATTTTTGTTGTGTGTATAGGTGGAGAAGGGTGTCAGCCCATTACTGCCTACACTGTCAGTATGTGTGCTATACGTTGCCTCTTTGCCAAGGCATGGACATACTGGGCACATCTCCGTCTGCCTACTGGGACTAGCATAGGGTGTTCGTGGTCTGAGTCCCCCTGTGCCTGTGGGTCCCTTGGCAATGGTGATGGGTTGTGACGGCCTTCACCATTCTGTGCCTGCTGCAGCTGTTTCTGCAAGATCATATTGTGCAGCATGGCACATACTATGAAGATGTGAGCACACGTTCATGGAGAGTACTGCAAGGCTCCACCAGATATGTCCAAGCAATGGAACCGTGATTTCAGCATCCCAAACACGCGCTCTATGATGATTCTGGTTTCTGCGTGTGCCTCATTATGGCGTTCTTGCATAGCTGTGTGTGCATTTCTGATGGGAGTCATCATCCACGGTTCCTGTGCATAGCCAGCATCCCCCACCAGGTGGACATATGGGATACCCCCCCTGGCAAATACCTGATACAGCTGTGAGGCATGCCAGATGTGGGAGTTGTGATAGCTTCTAGGGCTGCCAGCACACACATCCATGATAATGCCCTGGGCATTGCACATGACCTGGCAGTTGATGGAGGGGAATCCCTTGCAGTTTATGTAGCTCCTTCCCTGCTTACCGGGTAGTGACTTGATGTGTATGTGCATGCAGTCTATTGCACCCAGTACCTCCAGGAAGTCTGCCACACAATGGAAGAGATGCATATTGCTGGCCAACTCCTCCTGCATTCAGGGGAAGTATATGTGCTCATTGGCATGTGGTAACATGGCAACCAGGAACTGGTAGAGTACCCTGGGTGCTGATGCCTGTGAGATCCCCATGATATCCCCAGTTGGCCTTTGGAAGGTACCTGTGGCTAGTATTCTGAAGCTTACACATACCTTCATGTCCACTGGGATGGGTTCCCTTCTGTTACTTCTGGGTCTGAGGCATGGCCGGCACAGCTCAACAAGTTGCTGTATGATGTCCCTGTCCACCCTGTAACACTCTACTATCTCCAGATCATGTAGGCCCTGGTAGGTTATCCTGGGTCTGAACACTCTTCTCCTCCTCCGGTGCCTGAGATGGTTGTCACCATCATCCTCCACACCACTGTCAGTCTCCAACACATGCTGGTGAATCAAAGCTATGGTGGCCCCTAACATGTATATATTAAAAGTTTCCCATCTGTATACACCAATGGTTCAAAGTGTCTGGGAATACACAAGTGTGTGTGGGGGGCTTTCACACCTTATACTATTGTGCAATGGATGATGCTGGTGTAATTTGGTGTGTGTGTGTGCTATTCCAGGCTATTCCAGCTGCAGGGTATCTTAATTATTGGTTTTACAGCAGGTACTGCTATTGTGGGGCCTTTGGTGTTGACTTACGCTTGGCTGCCGTGAATCATCTATTGCACTTTACTTCAATTTTCAACCCAATTCCCCCCCCATTGTCAGGCATGCATCCAGCTGATACCTTTCTTGTTTTGTACTTTCACAACCCAGGATTGTGTTGTGAAATGTGTTATGTAGCTGAGCTACTGCAAGTTTGCTTTGTTCTGCTGTGACAGTTTTCTTTTCTTTGCTGTACGGCACCTCCCCTTTCCTGTTCTGCAGGTAGCTGCTTGCAGCCTTGTTAGCTGTTGTCTAAGGCCCACTGTGAGTTTCTAGGTGTTAATTACTCATCTGTACTCCAATTACCATTCTGCAGCATTTCCTTATTGTCTTCCCGTATCCTTCCTGTTTCAGCTGTGGTGTTTGCCACGCACAGCCATTTACCGGGTTTTGTGCACGTTTTCATACATGTTCACATGAACTTTTGGTTACCTTGTGTGCTCTCAGCTAAGCAAAGCTGTGGTTACTTCCACACACCTATCCTGCGGCTTTGCTTAGCAACACGCAACATGGATTAGCAATGATCCAATGTGCTTACAGCTACAGTGGTGCGCCCCTCTCTTGATGTCATGTTCACCTCCAGGCCACTCCTTGGTGTTGTACCGCTACACTGTATGGTACATTCTTGCGCCGGCGGGGCATTTGCAATTCAGTATTACTTGACTCATTTGCATGGCATTGGCTGCTAAATCCTAGTTACCGCACGGAACATTGTCACAGACCCTTAGCAACCCTTGCACCATGGTTGTGGTGTAGCATGCATGCCATTGACTAGTATGGGGATATCATGAATTGTGTTACATTGCAGTTTTATGACATCTAAATATATTTTCCTTGTGATCCCATTTGTGCACAGATGCACTGAGGTTTTATGTTGCGTTGGCGTGGCCATGACATTAAATTTTATTTTTTATATGTTGTGCATGTTGTTTTATGCCTTGGCTATATATTTAGCCATTGGCATATATTAACATTATAATACATAAGTTTGGTCCTCTTTCATGGCTCCGATATTATGTTTGACAAAATGTAAACCATTTTTTTGGTTTACATTTCTACATGCTTACACTACAGCTGCACCATTTCATGAATTGCTACATAGCTTTATTTGCATGCTACACTGCTGCACATGGGGTAATTAGCATACATGGGCCGGGAGCTGTGCAGCTCTGCCATACGCTGGTACTGCACATGGAAACAGCTCTTACCTGAATCGTTCGGTGGCCATATTTGGCACTAGATCGCCGAAGCTACTCTGGCGCCTGGCGCAAGCTTCATGAATCCCAGGGTAGGTCTTAAAAATTCATGTTACATTATATGACTAAATGCCTTTTTATTTACTTATTTGATTTTTTCCTTGCTTCTCAGCTAACAACAGTTTAAACCTTTTTTATCAAACAGAAATGTATGCATCTAGCTTACTATATTATTTCTACGTATATTATAGCAACAGAAGTGCTTATGCATCTCACTAGCAAACAGATGTATATGCATTTATCTAACAAGTACTTCTCCAAAATGTATCTATTTTTTTTCTTTTTTGGGTGACCTTTCAATTCCTTTTACCTTGTTTCACAATTCTCTATAAAACTTTTGGGGGTCATCAATAAAGTGCTTGTTTTGTACTTTTTCTTTATATTTATCTGTGTATCTTCTTAGTTTACCTGTCTGTACTGATATATTTCATTTATTATTTGTGATAGTGCATGATAGATCCTGATCCATTGTAATATTGTGCGTTCCTTTTATCATGTCTATCTTTCTGAGTATTTTTATTGATCTGTTCCCTCTTCTATACTCCTCTAACAGTAACACTTCTTTTCTTAACTGATTTATTGGTTTCTGTATTTGATACTTCCATGATTGTGTTCGATTTCTCCCTTCCTTTCCCTTACTACCTTGTGTTCTCATGGTAGAATTTTATCTGTTATTAATTTAGCTGCACGGCAATATATCCTGTTTACTTCTGTTATATTGCATGGATCCCTATGGACAGTCCTGATTACTGTGTTCATTTGTTTTATTAATCTTCTGACTTTTTCGATGTTATTGATCTTCAGTCTATTTCTTTCAATGATCGTAATATATCTATCTATCTCTATATTAAATCAAGCAACTCTTCTCTTAGCTCATTTTCTTCTAAACTGTGGGCACATTTTTGTTTTCCATTTTCTGTGGGTATTCTGTAGAAAGTTCTATAGCATCTTCATTTGGCACATTCTTTTCCATTTCATCCTGTGTCACCCTTTGTTCTGTCATATGGGGACTCACTGGCCTATCACTCCTCAACATTGACTGCTCCAGAGTTTTCAGTTTCCTGTTCCTTCCCTTGCTGTCAAGCTTCAAGTGAATGTTTATACTGGTCTCCATGGAAGGCTCCAAAATATCTTCATATGGCAACTGACTGGTTGCTTCACATTCCAATGGTTTCTCCTTAATTTGAATGTCTGTTGTTCTATACTGCTGTGGTGCTTTCTGAATTGGATTTTCTACCCTGGATCCTTCACTTTGCAGGTACTCTATAACCTCAATTTCTATTTCTTTAACTTCTCCATTACTTATCTTCTTTTTTTGCTTTTCCTCTTTGTCTTTTTATTTCTTGTATTGTAAAGTTTTCCATGTCTGAATTCCTTTGCCCGCATTTCTCTTCAAATATCTTTGGTGCTTCTCTTCTTTATTGATTATTCCCCCCCCCCCCTTTGCATAAATATTACACTATAGTATATCTCTTTTTCTTTCCTATGTCCATATTTTTTCTTCAGATGTCTCCTGATCTTCCTGTTTCTCCTTACTCTGGGGACTCATTCCATCATGCTGTGATGTAACCTGTGTTAGACCTTCTACACCAAATCCTTCACTTTGCAGGCATTCCATAACTTCAGCTTCTATTTTTTTAACTTCTACTTTACTATCTTCATTTCTGCATTCCCTCTTTGTTATATTATATTCTTTATTGTGAAATATTCCATATCTGGATGCCTTTGCCTATATTTCTCTTCAAATATCTTTGGAGCTGCCTTTATTGTATTGTTTAATTTGGCTTTCAACTTTGCATAAATATTGCACCATATTAAATCTCTCTTTCTTTGCCACGTCCATATTTCTTTTTTATACTTTTCAAAAATCTCTAGGTTTTGTTGTTTATATTTTCACATTTTCTCAGATGCTTCTTTTTCCAAACAGATCAAAGTTTCTTAGTCCATATGTTATTCGCAAATCTGTTGTATTAACGAGCTCACATTTTTATTTGAGGATTCTGACAGTTTTTATTGTGGAAGTATTTTTTCTTTTCTCAAATTTCTCTCAACATTTTTGTATACCCTGTATCTGGAAAAGCTGGGCTTTTTTGAATAATAGTAACAATTCATACTTTCTTTCTTATCCTCAATAGTCCACTCTGTTGTCTTTATTGCTCTTCTTTGCCCTATCAGTTTTTGGGATTTTTATGGACTGCTACTTACTTCTACAATAGGGGAGCCATCCACACCTGGACCTGGCCTACACTCATTATGGGAACATTTCCATAGTCTGAGGATTCAACACTGTCATTTTATCCAGTCCTGGCACCAGTGCACCTACCAGGATTGGGCACATTTTTATCCTGGTTCTTGTGTACCCAGCTATCTTTTATTAATTTTTGACCTACTTCTGTCCATGATATATGCTATATAAAATGCAGTTTATATATCAGTGTTGTCTTGATGAGATTTTCTGAAAAACAGTGTCCACCTCATGAAAGTACTCACCAAGACTTGAGGATAAATTCCGTTTCAGCAATACTACTCTACTTTGCTTGCTGACTAATCATTTCTCCATTCATACCCCATATAATTGGCACTGTATGTCACTTAATGTCTGTTAATGCTAAACAACTCCAAAGGAAGAAAGTAAAAATGAAAAAGCAGCAAACAAAAGACCAGGAAGGAACTGGATTACAAAACTTATAAGCCTTCGTTCATTTAAAAAAAATACCACAAACTTCATCAGAATAAATACAAAAACTTGAAACCACCCTTTAAATACTTGTCATGTGCAAAAAATCATCCAATGACAAAATGCTTCAAATAAAACATTTAAATGGATGTCATGAAAATACATATGTATAAAAACATGAAAATGTATGTATATAATAGTCAACAATAACAAACTGTTGCACAGTGTTTCATCAAATAAAGCCCATTTGACTAGTGAAGATTCTGTCTTTGATGGCGAGATTAACAAACTGACTGGATGTTTTACAGCCAGGGGATATGATTTGTTTTGGGTACGTAACATTGTTGCTGAAGTTATAACTCTCAGAGACAGTTTAGCTAGCCCCATTTTGAGAGGCAATTTCAGTGTAGCAAGTAGGGTGAATCAAAACAACAAGGTGTTTGAGCTTGCCTTCCCATTGCCCATTTCAGATGGAATGGACATTGTTAGGCGTATTATTAAGGAAAATTAGAAGGTGTTGCTTGGACATTCTGAATTGGTGAAAGTCCTGGGTAATGAACCTTTGTTCACTTATTAAAAGGTATGTAACATAAGAAGTATACTTGAAAGTACTTCTAAGACATCACACAATGGGGTCAAGGACCCTGTTGGAACTTTTTCTTGTGGTCATTGCAGGCAATGAAAATACATAGTCAATTCAGGTTCTGTTGAGTTGAACATTTCTACAAAGTTATTTGGGCAAAGGACAGGTTTACATGTGATTCTGTGGGCATTGTTTATGTTGTAGTATGTAATTATTGTACCCGTTTTTATGTTGGCAAGACCATCAGGTCACTAAATAAAAGGATTTATGAGCATGTGTTGGCAGTGAGAAACAAAGGCAGGAATAATGCACTGGCATGACATGCTTTATTATGTAATAATTTTAAGAAATTTACATTCTTTGTTTTAGAAAAAGTAGTTTGTGGTCCTCTGGTGTGTAATTTTAAAACCTTATTAGAATGTACAGAAACTAAATGGCAGATAGTTTTAAGAGAAGACTACCCCCAGGACTAAATTAAACTATTAACATTGTGTTTTCTTCAGTTACAAAGGCTTTGATACAGTGAGCCAAGCTGTTCACAAAATGGGATTTATTTGATGAAACACTTTGTAGTAGTTTGTTATTGCTGACTATTATATACATACATTTTTATGTTTTTATACATATGTAATGTTAAAAAAATTGAAGTGTATTTTTTAAATTTTCATGACATCACAGTGTCTATTTAAATAATTCATTTGAAACATTTTGTCATTGGATGATTTTTTTGCACATGGCAAGAATTTAAAGGGTGGTTTCAAGTTTTTGTATTTATTCTGATGACGTTTGTGGTGTTTTGTTAAACGAACGAAAGCTTATAGATTTTGTGGTCTGGTTCCTTCCTGGTCTTTGGTTTGCTGCTTTTTTATTTTTACTTAATGTCTGTTAATGTAAATTAGTGAATGTCTGTGTGAAGGCTGCCAGCCTAGCTAGATAGAAATTTGTAAACAATTATATGTCCTCGTAAATAGTAATATGATCCACAGGCTAGTGTAACAAATGTAAAGAAAACTGTGTATGTTCTGAGCTTCAAAAATGTAACTGCAGTGCACCCTGCCAGAAGAAAGCTGACAAAGCATTTTATGACTCTTTCATCTCAAGCTCAGAGACAGGATGTTTGGGCTGGGAAATTCTTTCTATTGTTCTAAGACACAGATAATTACTAGGTTTCACATGTAAAAGTGTATTTTATTCCTGTGGCTTCCTGACAGGGCAGCTTACAAAGAAATGCAAATTTTGAGTTTGTGTTAGCCTGGGAACTAAAGAACTGATAAAAATGATGTAATCTGAGATGAGTCAGCAGTACTGCGTATTATCAATTTAAGACTTTCTCAGAGAAAAAAAAAGAACATTTTGTATCTTGTCTTGGATCTAGTAAGAAAATCCACTCACCAGCACTTGCTTGCTCTGTGTATAAGTAGTATCTAGAACAGTGATTTCCCTTAGAGATAGACCGAAATAACCAGGTTAGTCTAGCTGTTTTCTGTATTTGTGTCAGTCTATCCTACAATATTATTTTACAGTATTTCCTGTGATTTCTGAACTATTTTGAATTGATAAGTATTGTTTGGTGTTTTATTATTTATTATTAAATATTTTAAACCTTTCAACTTTGGATGTTTTGTGTAGAGATAAGTTAAGCTCTAGAGTACTTGTATGTATTTCGTGATACTGTACAAAGCCACTCCAATAACCTTGCTGTTCTTCACACTTACTAATTGGATAATAATAGCCTTAAACAATGGAACTGGTCACCCTTTGGAAAGGGCCTTATTAGTAGCCGATAAGAGTAGTTGTTGGCAGTGATTACTACCTTATAGCCTGATAGGAGGGGCATAGCTGGAGAACCTGTGCCATCCTTCCCCAGGAGTGTCTGTGTGTTTTTATATAAACCAATCTGAAAGTGTGTGCGTGTGTGTGTGTGTGTGTGTGTGTGTGTGTGTGTGTGTGTGTGTGTGTGTGTGTGTGTGTGTGTCAGCTACTTGGGCAGAGACATGCAGCACTGGCTGGACAGTGAGCATACTGAAGGTTTTGGCTTGACTACTCAGCTGAGATCTGAACCCTATAGCTGTGGCAGTGGGGAGTCTTATTGGAGATCTGGAGAGAAAGGGAGAAATCAGCCCTAGACTGACTCTGATCTCTGTGTGCTTTTAAGGGAAATTGTGCTTTACTGTGTGTGTACTTGTTGTCCTCCCAATGTGGACACCCCTCACTGATGCTAGTGGTGAGGATTGAGGTTCCTTGATTACTGGGTCAGTGCAGTATGTTTATAAATGTTTGTAATATGACAGAGTTTTCTCCCCAGGGCTCTGATGAAAGTTTTTTTTTGACAAACCCAGTCAGACAAACCTGGTAAATTAAAGGGAAATAAAAATAAATACAATAAAATAAATTCCTAGATTTTGTAACATAAATTACTGAGCAACATATTCTCATTGATACAAACTGTGAAACAGGCATGTCTAGAAGAAGAAGACAGAAGTCCCACCTGGACTGCACACTTCGTCCTCTATGTCTATCAGGAAAAGAGCTTGACTTGCTTCAAGTGGAATTTCATTATTTTAGGTTAAGCTTTTGCTGGAATTTCATATAGCTTCATATCTGTTTTGTTGTTTAGTTGAAAATGACTCCTTCTGACCTCAACTTTGCTAGCACACCAGACCTGTATTTCAAGTGTCTTTTCCTTAAAGACTTGCAGATTCATATTCATTACTTCAGTAATATGGTCAGTCTTCCTTAGCCTATGACACTTCCTTCTTCCTTTGCCTTTGAAATTCCCAGCATCAATGTCTTTTCTAGAGAATCCTGTTTTTGCATTATATGGCCAAAGTGTCTGAGTTTTAGTTTTAGTATCAGGTCTTTCAGTGAACAGTAATGACTTATTCAATCTTTTTGCATTCTATGGACTGTTCAAAAGTTTTCTCAAACACCAAAGTTGAAATTATAAGTTTTTTTGTACATAGCCTTACTTACTTACTTATATAGTTCAGCTCCTAAATGCTTTATTCCATGTATGTATCCCCTCAAATTATTGATGTCATGATCTCAATCATTCTCACTAGGGGTAATATGTAATTATCAGCCGTGGAATGGTTGAGGCCAATCTAACACCAAATGTCATAGGTTAATTAAAGCACCAAAAGGCAAATTGTCTGGGTTTAAAATGTCCTGCAAAGGCATCTAGCCTAGTACTTGCCTACGAAAGTATGAATTCTCACACCAGTATGTTACTACTGTGAAAATCACAACTTTGTTTATAAAACTTTGCTGACAATGTGATGTCTTTGATCTTTAATATGTTTTAATTTCCCAGTTTTTAGAACTGGAATATAAATTGAACTTGTTGGTTTCAATGTTTTGTGTATTCTGTGCCCCTGGTCTCAGAAATCCTCAAAGTCTAATCTACTCCCAAAATGGTTTGAGGGAAAACAGATAAGAGGTGAGTCTTACAGCTTTGTACTACTTTACTTGAATTTGGTATATATTTTTAACAGTGGTACATTAGTTTAGCTATAGGAGCCCCTTATTCCCAATACTCCCATTGCTTTCCTCACAATTAATTTATTCCGATAGACTGATATCTTTGATCTGAACCATATGAAATCTGTTATAATGTTTTTAATCACTCTTAAAAATATTTAGGGAATTCAAATGGGAAGGATGAAGAAGAAAGGCAGAAGGGTAACACAAAGAGGGTCAAGGAGTGAGCTCTCTGGTATGACAATCAGAACTAAACTTAAACTCATGTATATACAAATATAATAACACTGTACAGAAATTTACTTCCAGTGTATGGGAACTTTGTTTACACTACAGCTCTCCAGATGACTCAAAGAAACAGGGAAACTAGTGTATGTGCAAAAGTGCAGTGATAACAGTGATTGTTCCATTATTCCACTATGTGATCACTCCTCAGTACTTTCAGATGTAAATCCTTTTCTCTTGATTTCTTCTTCATATGATGAACCAGACAGGGGCATCCATTACCCCCAATTCTTTTTAATTTACATTTGGAACATCAAATACCATAAGGACTACTGGAGTTAGGGAATTATGTTTTAACGGGATCCAGGTGAAAGTCTCATTATATACTGACAGCATATTGATTTATTTGCTCAATCCTGACCCAGAACTGTTTGCACTCCTATTTGGACTTCTCCAGGAATGTGTTCCTTCTCAAGATATAAGACAAATGAATGTGAAATGGGTGTGGTGGCCATTGATTTCATTCATAGTGTAAATCTTGTCACCATTACCCCCTTTCTGTGGGTTTTGGAGTATATCACACATTTGAAAATGTGATTTAGGACAAACCTTAATCAGGTTAGAAGTCATGCAAGGTTTTGTTAGACAGTTAGAGAGTCAGTCATGTCCTAGAACTTGATATCACTGGAGCCAGACCAGAGAACTCACTGTGGTGATATCACAGCATAGTGAAGTCCTTTGCCATAAGTATTGCAAAGTATAAAACTAAATAAATGAGGTAGGTTGTTTGCACAAGTCACTACAGCATTACAGACCTCCAGTATGGCACCCTAGGGAATGCATAAGTATGATGTCAGTACCACTAAGGCAATATTATATTTCATAAGCACAAAGTTCCATATCTTCTACATGATTGCTGATGTCCCAAATAGATAAAACAGAAGAATTCCCTTAAAGCAGCACTGATACCTATGGGTCTGGGAGACGTGGATTGTAGGGGTATTATCTACCATTGTACAGTATAAAATGGTTGAGGAGGCTTTCAGCCAGCTCTTGTCTTATATTTTCAAGAAAGTACAAAGGTCAGGGTTGAGATCTAAAAGGTGAACATAGAACAGGATTTGTATACAGGATGTGTATATCCCCACTGTTACTGCTAGAAATAAATGTTGTACTGAATTGTTCATAATTTTAGGACATGGGACACAAGTTTCACTTTTACCTTGCATGAGCTGTTAGAGTGATATTAGACAAAAAAAATCAGCTGTGTTACTAAATAGGGCTTGTTTTACATGGCAGTTTTATAAGGCAGAATAGTAATCAGTGCTTTACTAAATGTCTGTATGCTGCAAATAAATTAAGAACCTTCACAGTGTTTTTTTAATTTTTGCTTCTAAATTAAGAGGCTAACAACAGTAATAGATAAAGTCCAGGGTGTTATTAGTATAGCTAGCCTTATTCAGTATAATAATAATAATAATAATTATTATTATTATTATTATTATTATTATTATGTTTTTGATGTTACTGGTTGATACATCAATCTTGTATTTTTAAATTAAACCTTCTGCTTACTACAAATCCCTTCCAACCCCAGAAAAAAGAAAGATTTAACAAGTCAATCTATTTTTATTCAAATTTTAACTACTGGCTACAACTGTACTAAAATTTGAGTTAGAAAAATGTTGGCAGTTTAATCAGATGGCCAGATTTTGTCAGTAAGTTAGTGGGTCATGGGATTTAGGCTGTGAGCTGCTAATGAGTGTCAATTTAGAGTCTTGGGAACAAATCCTTCAATTTCAGCTTTAAGACCATGTGACTATGAACAAGTCACTTGACTAGACAGCTCTTCTGGGTCATCTGCGTTAAACAGCAAGTGTTTAATGTGCTTATGCAGCGAACTGCTTCAGTAATTCTTGCATCATGTTTTGTTTTTGTTAACTTTATTTAAAAAATTGCCACATTTCAAAAAATATATGACAATTATATACAACATAGTTCTACATTTGTGGCTAAAAAGATAGACTAGCCCATCCTTCCATAAAACAAATATATAAACAAATAGACAGACAGATAGGTAGATAGTCATATTAAATATTTTACTTCACAAGTATAGCTAAAGGATTTTCATTGGTACAAAATAATCCAAATTATATGCCTTTTAGCATCTGTTACCATTTGCTTAGTGTATAGAACTATAAAGCATTTCAGTAAAAAAAAATGAAATACAAATAGATAATACTATGCTCAATTTTAGCCAAGCTTTGTGGATGTGAAAAACTGCAACTGACAACAAAGCAGCAGGATTTATATTCATGACCTACAGTTCCATGTCCTGACCCCTCCATGGTGCATACAGCTGATAGCTATTGACTTTATTGTGCCAGGGGCAAGTTAAAATGTCAGATCAATTTTTCACAGCATATTATTCTAACAGAATGGCCTTGAAGGGTAGTTGAACCCAGATGGTACCAAAGCTGTTAAATCTGTTATGCTTCTTAGTTTTTTCTTTAGATTATTAGAATGCAAACAGGCAGTGTGTGTGTGTGTGTGTGTGTGTGTGTGTGTGTGTGTGTGTGTGTGTGTATGTACATTGCATACATAGTAACTAACATCAGCACATAGCTACAGTTCTTCGACATTTTCTTTATAGTTGCTTATTGTGATAACTGAAATCATTCTGGAATTCAGTAAACAAATCTGCTCATATATAATGGTGAAAGAGTGTATTAGAATGCAAACTGTTTCCCATTAGCAAAACAAGCAAGTTTTTTTTCTTCATTTCCAGTTCATTTCACTCTCCTCTTGCAACCTAAAACTATCATTCATTCATTACTTGTAAACTTGCTGGAAGGCATTTACAGCAAATGACAAAATAAAAATCAACCTACAGGAAAGACATTAGATGCCTCAAGGACAAAAAGATTACAACCTCCACAATATGGTTAATATTCATTTTTGGTTTTCTATTTTGCTAATGTTTCCATTGTATTGCCAAAAGCATTTTTTGGATGAGTATGTCTGTTAAAATGTGATCTTTTACTGGCATACGCAAACATCAAAAGTCTCATTCACACTGCCTTTATTGCAGGTTGTAACATAGTGGAGGAGACTGATGTTGCAAGCAAGTTTGAATAAATCTCCCCTTGCTTGTAATACTAAGCACAACCCCAGAGATAGAAGGTGCAATCAGAAAGCATTTGGACCTAAAGATAAGGTTTCTGCACTTAATGGCAGGCAATGCTTTCAAAATTTGATTAATAAAACAATGCAAAAATATAGCTCCAATAAGTCAAACAAGCAAATGTTAGTACTATTTATAGTGACACAGACCTATAAGCTTATATCACTCAAAGACAGTTTAACTAAAGTAGCAGCCTAAATAAAAAGGTACTCATATAAAATAAGTGCACCTGCTCATATAAAATAAGTGCACCAGTAAATGTTGCATACTGAAGCTACTATATGGCTGCACTCTGCAGAACAGCAATGTTTGCAGGTGGCTTTCTTCCAGCAAGTCTATATAATGCACCTATGTGCAGCGCCCAGCAGCATGCTAACCAGTCAGCTAATGCATGGTTGAGGTGTTTGAAATGACAAATAGGGTGCTGAATTGTTTTCCTGGGTCTCACATGCTAGATGTTCCTTGAAAGATGCAGGGCAGATAGGCTGACACTGATCGAGGCTTAGACTATGAAGACTTCTTTTGGTACAGGTTACAGATGAGTCATCATAGTAAAGACAAATGTCCAGAGCAGTGAGCTCAAATGCCACAAACATTTCAAAGTCCAAATGGCAACACTCTAATGAATATCCTAGGTGTCAGAATCCAAGATATTCATCACCGTGGTTGATGCTATGGTGAACAGTTTGGAGGAATGTATCAGATTCCCAGAATATATCTGAATCATTGTCACAAAGTACATCAACAATCCAAACCTGTGGCTGAAGAAATGTAATAGCTGATAAAAACAAGCTTTTATTGTCGGTAAGCTCTTTCGTAGTGCTTCACACACCACTTCCTCAGATCTTTACATAAAATATGAACTTGCAAGCCCATCCTATATAGGTAGGTAACTCAATTAACTCAAATTACTTAATTGGCATCTTGCAATGCTATCTAATTATGCTCATTACATCTAAAACATCCACCACTTGCCGACTTTGATACTACTTGCATATATATTAACTGCTAGTTCATACTAAACTAATGAGTTAATTCATAAAAATACATGATATATATTAAATTGAATAGTGTACATATAAATACCAGCCAAAATCATTGAATAATCATTAAAATTTATGCACAAAAATAACCATAAAACAATTTATTATACTATTTGGCCAAAGATCTGTTTCTAAGTATTGGTTTTAGGGGAATTCTCTCATTAAGGCCAGAGCCTCTATCAGCCCTTAGCCTGATAATCCAGCATGTCTCTGATGTTTCTGTATTATTAGTGGTGTCTCCCCCTCTCTCATTTTCCTCTATCTTTTCTATTGCTTGGAAATTAATGCATGTCCTGAGTCTGTATTCTTAACATGCTTGGCTAAAGCTTTTGTAAGGTTCTGATTTCTAATTTGTAGAAGATGTTCACGTATCCTAAATCTGAGTTCCCTGTTAGTTTTACCTACATAAACATTTGAGCAGATATCACATACAGCTATGTACACAATATTTTTAGTGTGGCAAGTAGCCTGTACGTTAAATGTAAATATTCTGCCGGTATCAGGATGCGTAAAAGTGTTGCTAGTGTCTATAACTTTACATTGGTTGCATTTTCTACATGGTATAGTTCCTTTTATTGATGTTGCTTCTCCTTCCTTTTCTACCTTACCATCTCTAGGATAGCATAGGTGTCTTTTTAGAGATTTCTTATTCTTAAAAGAGAAGCTAGGGTCTTCACCTACTATCTCCTTTATCTTAGCATCATGCGTTAGAATGGGCCAAGGTTTCTTAATTATTTCTGTCACAATAGACATGTTACTGGAATATTGTGTGGGAACTCTTACTACCTTTCTTTTTCCTTGTCGACTAACTACATCATCTTCCACCCTTCTTGCAAAATATGGTTTACCTACAGTGTCCCTTAATTTGACGCCTTCTCATACCAAAACATCACATTCTTTTGCGTAACCTCTCTCTCTAAATCTTTGCTTGAGGTCTGCCACTTCTTGCTCAAAATCGTCTTCATTCGCTGTTAGTCTAGACACTCAGTGTCTGCCCTTTAACTACATTCTGAAAAATGTGTCCGGGGTGCATACTTCTTCTATGTAAAATTGTGTTTCTATAACAATCCTTTCTATATAGTTTACTAATAATCTCCCCCTCTTCTGATTTGATAAGTTTGACATCAAGAAAATTAATTTCTTTATCCAAAACTTTTGTTTCAAAGCTCAGAAAACTAGTATTAATATTTGCTTCATAAAAGAACCTCTCTAATTCTTTTTAATTCCCATCCCACAGCAGGAACAAGTCATCCACGAATAATTTATAAAATATTATTGGTCCTCACTGCTTATTTTTCACCCATTTATTCTCCCATGATGCCATCACTAAATTGGCATAGCTATTTGCGCTAGGAGTGCCCATTGCTACGCCATCTTTTTGTAAGTATAGTGTGTTTTCAAACATCAATACATTATTAATAAGTATCTGCTCCATTAGAAGACATATCAACTCTATTTTACTCTGGTCATAAGAGCCTTCCATAGCTAAATATTCTCTTAACATATCTATTCCTAAATTGTTGGATATGGACATGAATAAAGAACGAACATCCATTGTTACCAATTTAACATTGCTCAAACCTTTGTCATATGTTTGGAAAAAAATCATACAATTCATTCAAAAATTGTTTCATATCCCTTAAGATGGTTCTATTCTTATCTACTAGGGGTCTCAATGTTTTTTCTATGTATATAGATATGGGTTCTGTTATCCAATTTCTTCCTGACACTATTGGCCTCAGTGGGGCATTTTCAGGGTCCTTATGTATTTTAGGGATACCTTGGATAACAGGGATGAGGGGGTTCTTCACTAAAAAATAATTATATAAATCAGGGGTTATCCATTTATCTAAAAGACATTCATATAACAAATTATCCAATCTTTTAATAAGACTTTCCTTTTGTTTTTTAGTTATTATCTTATAGACAGTTTGGTCACTTAACATTTCCTTCATTTTTGTATTATAATCACATTTGTCCATGGCCACTACTGGCCCCCCTTTATCTGCTGGTTTCATTATTATATTATGATCATTTTTAAACTGTATAAAGCTTCATATTCATCTTTAGACATATTCCTAAAAAAGCTTTTGTTCTTATCACTATCAAGTTGTTCAAACAGTTCCTTTTCACATAAACCACTGAATACATCAACTATAGGATGTCCAACTGGAATGAAAGTACTAGGCCTCTTAAACACATCCCTTTCACCATTATCATTTTCCCCAAACATCAGTTTCAGTAATACATTTCGTGTAAACATGTTTAAGTCCAAAATGCTGTCAGTTACCTCAGTGGTTTGCGCTGGTATGAATGAGAGGCCTCTGTTCAGAACTTTTAGTTCATTGTCCGATAATGTTTTAGTAGAAATATTCCATACTAACGATTCTACATCTTGTCATTTTGCCATCCTTTCTTGTACATCCTTTCATTCGATAAACCTTGTTGGCCCTTGCGTTTGAAGCCTCCTCTGCTCCGTGACCTCCCTCTGGGTAGATGGTGTTGTGCTGGCGTTAATCTTGTAGGGAATATGCGAAAAACCTGTTCTTCTTGTACTATTTTCACTTCTGGTATTTCCTTGTGTGACTCCAACTGTAGTTACTGTAACTCGTCACTGTTCTTGATTCCTGTAGTTACATTTCCTCCAATTGTAGGTGTATGTGAAGTAGCTTCTACCAATGTTTCATTGAGTAAATCTGCTTGGCTGACCTTCGGTCTAGCTCCTGCGAATTCCTGTGCACTCAAATTATGCAATGTTATAGGGCATTCTCTCTCCCAGTTGTTTGCTGTTTATAAGGTAGTATCACCATTTCTTTGTGATTCGGAATTTGTACGTGGCCATACAAAAATATGGTCTGCCTTAAAGTCCCTTTTGTCTCGCTCTAGTTTAGAGAATTTCTGTTTGTATAGTCTTTTCTCATACAGAGAATCCGAACCAACCACATTCATTATTTTTTCGTCGATCAGCTCTGCTGGCTATTTATCATATAACTGCTCTTGCAAAACTCAGTATGTTCTCTCTACTGATAGCTTCATCTTTTTGCGGGTATTCTATTATAAGCCTCATAAAGTTGAAGCTAAGTTCGATATTAAGCTGTTGCCATCTTGATAACATTTCTGGTAGTCTATTTCCTTGTACAGGTATTTTAGTAATCCTTAGACCATGTGGTATGACTTGATATTTTAGACACGGTTCTAAGTGAAATCTTTCTGCTTGCAGACTTTTGTTTTTTATATAATTCATCTTCTATCTTGTGTATTTCTCTCATTAATATGAGGAAATCTGTATCTTTGTATTTATTCTGGTGTTCATCTGTTAGTGGTTCAGTGGCTAATAAGGGGTTGTTTGTACTGTCCATACAGCTTATCAAATTTTTTCTAATAATACTTTGTTGCTCACCTCGATTGTTTGGAACATATTCCAGTTCAGTGACATCACTCGTGCTAGTTGTACTGCAATTCCTTATACCTTCAGCCATCTGGTTCCAACCACAGCCAATAAATTAAAAGAAGTAAAGTTCTTTAAGGTTAAGGTTGGTATTAATGGATTGTAAGATATTCCAAAAATGAAAAATATTGTCACAAAGTACATCAACAATCCAAACCTGTGGCTGAAGAAACACAATATATGACAAAAACAAGCTTTTATTGTCGGTAAGCACTTTCATAGTGCTTCACACACCACTTCCTCAGACCTTTATATAAAATCTGAACTTGCAAGCCCATCCTATATAGGTAGGTAACTCAATTAACTCAAATTACTTAATTGGCATCTTGCAATGCTATCTAATTATGCTCATTACATCTAAAACATCCACTACTTACTGACTTTGATACTACCTGCATATATATTAACTGCTAGTTCATACTAAACTAATGAGTTAATTCATAAAAATACATAAAAATGCATGATATATATTAAATAAAATAGTGTACATATAAATACTAGTCAAAAGCCTTGAATAATCATTAAAATTTATACACAAAAATAACCATAAAACAATTTATTATACTATTTGGCCAAAGGTCTGTTTCTAAGTATTGGTTTTAGGGGAATTCTTTCATTAAGGCCAGAGCCTCTATCAACCCTTAGCCTGATAATCCAGCATGTCTCTGATGTTTCTTTATTATTAGTGGTGTCTGCCCCTTTCTCATTTTCCTCTATCTTTTCCATTGCTTGGAACTTAAATGCATGTCCTGAGAAAAAAAAATTCGAGCAGATGTCACATACTTTATGTAGGTAAAACTAACAGGGAACTCAGATTTAGGATACGTGAACATCTTCTACAAATTAGAAATCAGAACCTTACAAATGCTTTAGCCAAGCATGTTAAGAATACAGACTCAGGACATGCATTTAGGTTTCAAGCAATAGAAAAGATAGAAGAAAATGAGAGAGGGGAGACACCTTCAACTTCTCAGAGCAAAACTGTTGCTGATCTTCAAAAATATTTGTAATTATATGCTGACAGTAATTAATAATGCTTTTGTCAGCCAGCTACAAAATTTAGACCGAGCAGAAATAAATAGGAAGTTGAAAGGTATAGCTGGGAATATTGTTTGCAGGAAAGGTGTCCCTGTTTATTATTAAGAAGAGAAAATTTGGGAAGAATGTCTAGGAAGTAAGAGGTTGGTAAGGGGGGAGGTTAGGTCACAGGGAAAGACAAACATATTTGATATGGTGTGGTGTAACAAAATGAGGGAAGTGGGATAGAATACTGAAGGAAACATCAAACAAGTAAAAGGGAAGATAATGGTGTGGGGAGGATTGTACAACATACAGTGCGCATAGACAAAAGAGAGAACAATGGGTTAGCGGACTGTAGTGGGTGTTCAAAGATGCAGGCTTTGCCACCTTAGACTCAGCGAGAGATAATTTGTCATCATGTGAACCATCACCACTGGGCCCTGCATCAAATGCTAGAGACAGCACCTGGTAGGGACTTGACCCAAAGATTCACTGCAGCATGGTTGCTATATGGTCTATGTGGGCATCCTACCTCTTGGTTATTATCTCACCCATAAGTTTTGCCAACTCCTGATGGGTGACAAAGGTGTCAGTTTCATTTGTTCTGCTTCTAGTGGTTAGCAATGTGCCACCCTCTGTTGTAAGGCTAATTGACATATGCAATGCAGGTAGGGGAGGCAGTGTGGGTACAACTCTGGCAGGTTGATACCCAAATATGTGGGTGCCTTTGGTGGTGGGGGGTGATGGTGCTGCTGTCACCTGTGGGAGAACAACAAAGCAAATCATTGTGGTCTCTGCAGGCTGATATGCTGATACATGTAACTGTAATAGAAATAGAGACACAGATAAATAAATAAATGTATGAAACAGAAAGAATAGCGACAAAGTGGGCAGAAGAAGAGACATACACAAAGAATAATACTGCATTCATAGTTATGCTGATAATCACATAGTGAAGCAAAATAAAATTTTAATAGGACTTACACAGGTATGTTATCAACCTATTTGTCTGGGCATAACATTTGGGGAAAGCACTAGGCCAAAAGCCATCCTCGCATGCAATTTGACACAAGATCATAATAGCAACAGAAGCTATTTATCAGGATAGCACATCTGTGCTTGTGGCCAGTGATGCTATTTCAGATTTGACACAAATACAACTGCACATATACAAAAGAAACATACTGATTACACAATGAATATGTGAAGCACAGATGACAAACAAGGTACAGATACATCTACAGTATATTGTGAAATTTCCAGCCAGATAACACATAAATATATTCTGCCATTACAACAGAACATTTTTTTTGGGGGGGGATAATTGAACCTGCAGCCATCCTAACAATCTTAACGCACGTACCCTAAATATGATGAGCTACTTGTTCCAGTCATGCATGCAAAAGCACAGTTCTGGCATTGCACAGTCATGCTAATTCCATTAAGTTATATCAGTGTTGGCAGATATGATGCTGCTATATAAATGTTATGCAGGACTATTTCTAATAGCTACAGCTGTTACTATGCAAACAGACCATCTTTTGCAACAGCAGGTATACCTACCATGGTGCTCTCTTAGGCATTCTAATCTGCTCCTCCACATCTCATTGTTCCTTTCAATCTGTCCAGGAGCTGGAAACAAAAAGGACATAATTAAAAATTGTATGGTGGTATGCATTGGCAGTGTATATGGTCAGTGGAATGATGTATACTTACAAAACTGTGCCAGTGACGGTCCCTTAACTTCTTTCTCCCATCAGCCATAGAGGTCAGGATTGCATCAACTCATGTCACTGTAGTGATGATACCACTGTTCTCCCATGTGTAAGGTTCCATTATCTTGGGTAATGGCCTTGGGCTAACTATCCCAGGTATCAGCCATATACTGTGATCCTGTGTGCCCCTCCAGCCAAAACCTTTACCTACCATGCTTAGGGAAGATGGCAAGAAAAATCCTGGATGCCTTCTAACACCAACTCTGTGCTCTAAAAGGAGAACTACCCTCAACTTATTTAGCCTTACTTGCCTCACCTTCAAAGATCTCAGGAAAAATAGTAGAGAAATTGTACCCCAGACAGTTCTCACATGCCTTAGCCTTCAAACAAAGACAGGCACTGATGGACACCAATTTGCTCACTAGATGGCAAAATAATAAATTATGTACATAATTTATTACTATGGTTCTAATGGAACTTTAATGTGTGAAACATGGCAGTCATTCACCCCTTTTTACTGCTAAGAATGAATACCGAACAACAACTCCATCTTTAGATGATTAAAAATTGCATGACCAACCATTACTCCCAACCTCCCATGTATAGAAAGTGGTAAATTCACAATGATGTTGAATAAATTAGCAATATATTGAACACATAACAGTTTACCAACAACTTTAAAAATGAAGCTCACAGTATGTCTAACGTGTCATTTTATACTTATAAAAGTTATTTTTATTTTTTTAATATTATTCAGTGTTCTTTACCATGAATATCAGCTAATAACATTGCTAACACTCAAATGAGTAACAGACCCTTTCAATGTGGAAATGTGATGAACATTTAAAACTTAAATTGAAGACCATTCCTTATAATGAAGCACACTTGAGAAGTATGAGGATTGAAATGTTTCCTACCCCTATAATTTTGGCTTCCTGTGTGTGCACATAACTGACCTTAGGTACTCAGGCACATGCATGGCATCATGTAGAAGTCATAATGTTTAGCAGCTTATCACATCATGCAAATTGAACGATTGTAAAAATAGTTACATTTCTTACAGATTGCCAAATAAATTATTACTTTGCTAAAATAATTCCCCTTCATAAACATTACATTACTACAGGCTGCATTTGCTTGTATTTTTTAAACATTTTTTGCTGACATGTTTATAGGGATATTCTGGCTATGTTTAAAATATAAAAATAAATATAAAGTCTAAAATAAAAAAGCTAAAAGCAAATTAGTTGAGCTGAATGCCTCCTGATGCATTTTTAGGAAAAATTAAACCTCTTATAACCTTTCCAAACATTTTTTATTGTTATATATCTTGTATTCAATATTTATTCTTAATATTTATATTCATATTTATATCTTTCTCATACAAATTTATAAAAGATAAACAACAACATAATATCACAGCAGTGAAATCAAAGGACTTCTCATTCTTCCCATTCAGATAAAAAAGAACTCCCACAATCTTCTCGTTCTCATAAAAGAACTATTTTGTTAAAGCGATAAATACAATGATAAAGCACTTTCATCCTTTCCAACACTAGGACTTCATCAGAACCATATCATCATTAAAAAGCAAGCTCTTAAATGCTGAAAGGCAAACCAATTAATCATATAGAACAACTATATTAATTAAAAAAACTAACATAAAATATTTTAATAAATCAACTGATAAAAAACAATAAAAAACTTCAAATATATATATCAATATTTATACTTTAACAAAGTTAGTCCTTAAATTTAAAATGGGCTGAAGAGTGCTGTGCTCATTAATCTTAGGAGGGTAAAAGGCATGCAATCTAAGTTGCAATTTTCTCTCTCTTTCTTCTAACTTGGACTTTAAGTTGCCAGCCCTAGGGTTAATTCAACTGTTATAAAATTGCAATGTTAAAACCAGTGCATTTAGGGCTAGTAGAAATATGCTTGTAAAGGGCATTGTTCATATTAAGTTTATTAATTTGATAATTATGCTTGTATATTCTTTTTTAGGCATCTTTCAGTTTTACCTACATAGTAAGCTTGACAACCAAGCACTTAGCCAGATAAGCAATCCCCTTAGAATGACAGTTTTTTTTTCCAAAAATAAATTTTGGAACTTAAGTCATTATCTAATGTCACACTATCAGCCTCTAAAATATAGTGACACTGACCACAAGACCTGCAATTAGTTGTACCTATTTTCTGTACTTCATCCTGAAACATATGCAATTGCATAATCTGAACATTTTGTTTCATATTAGGACTTGTTTTAAACACAGATAAGGGATTAGACCACAACATTTGATGAATTTCTGGGTTGCCCCTTAAAATATTTCCACTTCCTTCTAATAATATTTCTAACTTCACTAGCTTGTGGACCATATTTGACCACTAAAGCTCTCTCAAAATTATTAGCATCCTGAGGGATAAAGTGGTAATTAGACCCTACTCCTAAAGCGGGCTTGTACTTCGCACCCCAATTAGATAATACATATACCCTAATGTCTTCTATAAGTAGTGCAGGATCGCCCTGAGCTAAAAACATGTCAGCAATAACTCGAATCTCATTTTTTACATCTTCAAACTGGGAGGTCATCCTGGATGTTCCAATGCACTGGCCTTTAATGATACTAATTTTTTTGGCTCAATGGCTGGCAACTTTAAAGTTCCAAATAGGAATCACTAAAAGTTGTCTTTCTATAAATACAAGATTTAAAGCCCTTTCCTGTATTATAAATCAAAGTGTTCAAGTAACGGATACAATCACTATTAAAGTTATGTGTGAATTTAAAAAAAAAGCTGATGAATGATTAATGTACGTCATAAAATTCTCTACTTCCTGCACTGGCTCAGGGTAAATAAAGAGATTCAATTTAAATTGCCACAACACGTCTTTGTATTGGAATGCATTCTCCCGGTCATCCTCTCTAGGGTCAATATCAACCTGCTCCAAACTTGTCAAATAAAAATTCTGGGAGGTTTTGAATAAGGAGTGCTTGTTTAGAGCATTGTTAGCATTCTTAGTTTTTATGCTATAAGTGTGCTCATATATTCATTTCTTCAGTGTTCTTTCTGATTTTCCAATGTAAAAACAATCATGTTTCTTGCAGATTGCCAAATAAAATATTTCTTTGCTAAAACAATTTGCCTTCCTAAAATTACCTTACTACAAGCTGAATTTGCTTGTATTTTTAGGCATCTTTTTGCTTACATGTTTATAGGGTTCTTTTGGCTATGTTTAAAATATAAATATAAATATAAAGTCTAAAATAAAAAGCTAAAAGCAAATTAGTTAAGTAGAATGCCTTCCGAGGTATTTTTTTAGAAAAACTTTTAAACCTCTTATAACCTTTTCCAACATTTTTATTGTTTTATATCTTGTGTTCAATATTTATTTTTAATATTTATATTTTCTCATACAAATTTATAAAATAATATCTTAAAAACGTTTAAATATTTCAACAGTTATTCATTTTTTAAAGACACTGTACTATCATAAAAAGCTGTTTTCCCAAGGAAACAAAGATATGTGAACACACCTTTAACATGATGTATTGAATGTACTGCTTCTTTAAGAATGAACTGATGTTTGCAAATTGAATTTACTAGTTCTGTCAGTTGCAGTACTATTTAAACTCATTGGTGTGTACCCAACTTTTTTCTGATGAAGTCCTGAGTGGAACAGGATGAACGCTTTTATTGTTAATACATTTTGAATTGCATTGATCCAGCTCTCTCCATTTGTGTGTATCACACATTGTTGCCTGGCCACCTATTTATTGGTGTAAATAAAGTTAAAGAAATTAGTATTGTTTCACCCCATTCCTATGTCAAGGTATAATTAAAGTTCATGTAATTATTATTGTTTCAACCTTTGATGTTAACCAAAAGTGCTCTTTGTCTCACCCACATTATGCACAGGACTGTTTCCTAAAATTCATACAGATTTACGTTCATTGGTAGCATATCTGAGTACATCTGTAAATTCTGTTTATCAGACCCATTGTTCCAACAGTTGGAACTGTCTAGGTATTTTTCTTCCAAACTGCTCTTGATTCTGTCCGTAAATCCTGATATTTTATTATTTCGTGTCTCTATCTTCTCAAGACACTGAAATCACTACATGTAGCAGTTTCAGTGATCAATGCTGATTTTGTCTTTTTTCATAGATTACTATGTCTAGTTTTCCTGCATCTACTTTTTGAAATGTTGGTAATGGGAGATCCCATGAGATGTACACTCCATAATTCTCTATAATGCTCTGTGGTTCATGTTTATAGTGCTTCTCAGTTACTTCTATGCTGAAGTGTTTGCAAAATCTGCAATACAACAGTCTTGCTACATTATTGTTCCTTTCAGTGTACATACCCTCTGCCACGAGTGTATCTCTTCTGGCAAGACGATGTCCTATTATTTTCAATTATTTTTTTACATAACCTACATTTATCTGTTTCTCCCACGTGTTTGATGGACTTTGTAAACCAATATTTTCGAAGTCCACTATCCTGGGCTGCCATTATGAACCATTCATCATTTGGTTTCAGCTCATCTCTCCTTAACCATTGCTGCATCAAATCCTGATTAACATGAGGTTCATCCAGGAGATCTCTGTACCTATCACTATACTTAGGCCTTTTTCACATTTCTTTCCTTCTCATTTGATCTTTCTTTTTATATTCTTTCTATTGTGTTTTGGCACATTGAGTTGCCGTCTGATTTTTGTCTACTGGTTTGGTCTACATTCCCACTTGACACCTGAATGCTTCTGCTAAACTAAGTAGAGAGGTCATCTTAGACTACCACTCCTCATGTTTTAAAACTTTCACTATGTTTGGATCTGATGAGGTCAGCATATATGTATCCAGTCCCATTACTGCAGATCTGCACATCAAATCAATTTTGAGGAGGCCTGTACCTCCTTCAGAGTGAGGAAAATATAATCTTGGTATGGACTGATAATCAGTTGATAAGCCTGAATATTTTTTTCTTGTTTCCCAAGTTTATCCAACTAATCCAATATATTTTGGGGCCATCCAATCACACCAAAACTGTAAGTTAGAACAGGAAGAGCAGATTGGTTTGTAACTTGGACTTTATTCTTGGATGTCAACACTGTTTTAAATATTAGTTTTAGTCTTCTAATGTGTTCCTTACTTACTGATCATTTATCAGTTCCCAAATATTTATGCACTCCCTCCTGCTCAAGTTCCTTTATATCCTGCTTCCATCCCAGACTGATATTTTTTTGGTACTGCAACATTCCTGGTTTAACCGTTGCTTTTTCACAACTAACAAGACCAAATAACATTCACTATTTCAAATCTCACTGGCTTTGTCCTTGCTCTAATCCTGACTGACCTCAACATCTTACTCTCCTTACAGCTCTTTACTCTACTCCTCTACTTGTCACTATCACTAGTGCTACCCCCCTCTGTAGCTCTCCTTGAATTTCACTTCCTTTTTTAATTTTCATTAACACGTTATGCTCTTTCTACTTGACATATTACTACAACCAGTCATATATCCTTTCTATTTAAACCTATATCCTGCTACATATGGAACTACTCTGTTTCTTAAAAAATAGTACCCTAGCACTAAAAGTGTTATCATTATTGTAAATACTGTATATATGACTATTAGACTTAGGGATGAGTCACTATTTTCTCTCCTTCAACATTAGTATGATTGCATGGTTAAGATTATAGAACTAGGAATCCTCACTGTTTTGACTATATTCTATTGTATTTGCTTCTATACTATTACTAAGCTATTTTAGCTCTCTTACATGCCTATAATACTGTATCCTATTGTGCTTTTTTTTTTTATGTACCTTGTTATGTTATGTTTGTACTAGTACATAGTGAAGCTTTTCTCCTCGGGCCTCTGCTGAAAATGGACATATATCCAGCCAGACTAGCCCGGTCAACAAATGTAAAATAAATAAATAAATAAATATATCATCTCAAAAAAGTTTAACCACTTCTGGTTATGCTTTCAGCTCCTCAGTTGATGAACTATAGAGTTTTAAGTTATCCATGAAAAGCAAATAAGAATTGTTTAAGCAAGGTTGTTTTCTGGGAGCCAAATTGTAACTATGACCTAATCTGTTAAGGGCAAGACAAAACAACAACAGTGGTAAAGAGTCATCCTGGAATACCCCCCCCCTTTGAATTTTTATCCCTGGGACGAAAAATTGTTTGTTATTATGGCTTAACTGCAAAGTGGTTTGCGACTGTTTAATTGTCACTGTAATGCAATTGATCAATGTAGGGTTTATCTTATACATCTGTAAACACTCCTTTATCCATGAATATGGAATGCCATACTTGAATTTTTCCCCTTTCTGAAATTCTCCATTATAATATTATTTAACAATAAATGGTCATTTGTTTCATATGACTTTCTTTTGTTAGCTTTGTGTTCTATTGCCATGACTGAGTTTTTTTCTTTATAACCATAAAGTCTGTCTTCATCAATTCCAGTATATAGTTTATACATCAACAGAAGGCAAATTATTGGTCTATAGTTTTTAGGATGACTTACAATTTCAATCTTAAGTGGGAGTATCATTTTTCCTGACATTACCCAAGCTGGTGTCTGTTTGGGATAGGCATACAAGTAGTTCTTACTCAGGGATAAATCTCTGTATAAAATTGCTAATACTTTGAGTCAGAAGTTAGGTACTGCACCCAGTCTCCGATTTAGG
Source organism: Protopterus annectens (assembly GCF_019279795.1). Classification (NCBI taxonomy): domain Eukaryota; kingdom Metazoa; phylum Chordata; order Ceratodontiformes; family Protopteridae; genus Protopterus; species Protopterus annectens. The sequence goes on along the minus strand of NC_056725.1, from coordinate 1,639,264,528 downwards.
AGCTTTTCTTAATTTGGTTTTACTTTCTTTTGATGTTACTTCATCCAACTTCATATCCTGTACATTTGAACTCCTTACTACTTGTTTTAATTTTTTCTCCATTTGTTATGTTTTGAGGTTCATAGGTTCATTGGTATATACTAGGTTAATGACTACTAGGGCCTTTAAAAGCCTAGTCATGCAATCCAACCCAATTGGTTCCTTATGTATCATGGGAATGTATTAGGAGAGGCTATGTTAGTTAGGAAGTTACTAGAGGTTATGTGGGGGGTATGTTAGTTTGGACATTACTGTCTCCCTCTATCTGTCAGAGACAAGGGAGCAAGACATGGGATGAATTTTTGATTTCTTAACCATCAGCCAAGGTTATACTTAAATAGGGTTAGGGATAGACTCTGCTTCACATGGATAGGGAACCTGTTCCAGAGCATAGGGATCCTCTGAGACACATATCAGTCTCACCAAAATGTCTTATTTATGTCACAAGCAAAAGTTAAATCCTTGGATCTAGTGGTTCTGATTCTGTTAATTTTGTAGATGTGCAAAAATTCCATCAGAACTGGATCCAAGGGTATCTTGTATGCCAGGCATAGATCACCTCTCAGTAACCTGTAAGAGACTGAGGATAGAGACAGGGTTTTAAGGCAATATGTATAGGATAATGTTTTCATGCCCTGGATTCTCCTGGAAGAAACTTTGTGGGCATTCCAACTGTTGTATATGCTTTGTCATTTACATGCCAAATGGAGCATTATACTCAATGATAGGTCTGATAAAAGGAAAATAAAGTGTCATGATAACTTCATTGGACCTAGATGCCATGCCCTTACTTATAAGCTGGACAATATGGAATTATTTTCTTACTACCTTCACCATATGTTGGTCAAAGGACAGATTACTGTCTACATATGCTTCCAGATCCCTGACCACCGGGTCAACTCATAGGGATGTCTTATTGATGGAGTAATTAGCGAGTGTGATAGTTTTCCCGAAAGGCACTATAATCCATTTCTTTGCATTTAGGTTCAATCTGAGACTTTGGCACCAGTCATTTGTAGGTCTTAGACCCTCTTTTAATATGCGTGTGTCTTTGGAGAATCTATGATTGCTCCCAATTTACAGTCCTTTGTAAATGTGATCAACCAAAGGCTCTTGATATTAGTCTTTACCTTTGAGAAGTAGATGCCAAATAGGAGCAGTCCCAGCATGAAGACATGAGGTATCCACTGATGACTGATGTCTTATTGGAAGTGGTTTTATCTATCCTGACTTCTTGGGTCTTGTGAGCCAACTGGGAATCCAGTGACCTCCATAGGGGTCTATTCCCAGTTTGGTAAGTTTGTAAACTAAACCTCAGTTGGGTATTTTATCAAATGCCATAGCCCGATCCAGATAGGGGGTATGCACCATTTTCTCATCATCCATTGCTTTTGTGACCTTCTCAAAGAAGTCAACCAGGTTTAGTAGGCATGACCTTCCCTTAACAAAGCCAAACTATATTGGATCCCATGTCTGGAGGTTGCATATGTCTTTGTTGATCATTTCCATGATAATTTGTTCCATAATTTTGCATAATAGACTAGTGAGTCTGTAGTTTCCAGGGTTGGTTGGTGGTCCATCCTTGTGAAGTGGGATAAAAGTTGGTGTCCTCCATTCTCATGGTACAAAACCTGTTTTGAGGGCATAATTGAAAAATGGCTCAAGTGGTCCTGAGAGGTCAAGCTTGAAGCTGTTTAGGAGGCATCATGGGATTTTGTCAGGGAGCAATGAGCTGTGATTTTGGCCTAAGTGAGCACTGCCAAGACTTGCTCCCTGTTAACAGTTGGGGGAGGGGGTTATGTTAGTATGTATTTCATGGAAGGAGGCATAGGGGAGTGAGGCTGAAGTTTGAGATGAATTTGCCAGCAATCAAATTTGCTAAGTCACTCTGCTTAGTAAAGGTGGCACTATTGATCACAAGTTCGGCACACTGATGTGTAGTGCCTTTGATTTTTTTTCACAGCTGTAGGAGGCCTTGTGATTGTCTTTAAAATGTGAGGCTATCTTGACTCTGTAATTGGCCTTGTTAAATTAGCCCTCTTAATTTTCTGTTTAGTTTAATGAGAAAGCTCCTATCATTATGGAAGTTGCTCTTGCTGATTTTACCCATGACTTTTTTCCTTTTGTTATATACTCTATTAAGGTTGGGATTCTACCAGTGTGGTTTGTTTTATTGTTTGTTTTGGGCTTGCTTCTAGTAGGTACAACAGCTTCTATACAGCCATTTTCATGGTTGTACAGGTTCGCTGTGAACAGTTCCACATAGGTTACTATGAAATTAGGTTTGGGAGGGGTACTGAATTTTGACAAACAATCTCTTAATAGGATGTAATTACTTTGGAATAGTTCCTAACTGTTACAGGGTTAGTTGGGGTTACTGGGTTGATTTTATTTTGTTTTGTAGGAAACAGCTTTGTGGTATGGCCTCACCAGTGGGGACATGATACTGAGGGGGGATGGGGGCTTGGAGCACTCTCTCATATTGGTGAGTGCCAGGTCCAGTATGTTTGAACCTGTGGTGGTTGTGTGCTCTATCTTGTGTTAATAAAGTCCAGGAATCATTTTACCTATGAGTCTGAGGCAGGATATGTTTTCCATTCTGAACAGGGACAGTTAAAGTCTCCCATGAATAGGGCATTTGATTTAATGGTGAGTGTTTACAGTATGTCTAGGTATGAGCTATGGGATTTTAAGGACATAGATGATGATCTACAGCTAGTTAGGATATGGTATGGGATTTTGTCTATTGTGAGCTTCACATGGATGAATTCCAGGGGAGCATCTTGTTTAACCAACCTAGAGTTATGCTGGTTGCTAGTAGATTGTGACTTCTCCAGCTTTCATCTATTTCTGAGCAGCTGAAGGTCTAAATGTGTGGAAAGCACTGTAGCTTTCTCAGTAATGACACAGATGTCTATATTCTCAAATGTGAGGACAGCTTGTATGATGTGAAGTTTCTTGTTAAGGCCCCTAGCAGTGAGCAATAACATATTTTGTTTTCTTTGCATTTTACTTGCTATGTCAGTAGGTTTGTCAATTTAGCATTGCCTAAAAAAGACTTTGTGGAGGTGGATAAAGTTTTAGCCATATTCAGAAGCCTGGGGGAGACAATTGCATACCTTCCTTTGCAAAGCAATGTGGTTTGTTAACCATGTCCTTCCATGTTGATACATATTGAATCCCCATGTAAACACACCAGAAACAAAACAAATTATTGAAGTCAATCATCTTTTGTTCATACTGTGACATCATTCTTGGTGACGGTAGAATGCTGCTCAGTGCAAGGCTCATACCTGCCTGAGATACATATTCAGAGAGATCAACAATGTCTCTCTTCATATAATCCAGAAGAGTATTTCCCAGGTCATTAACTCCCACATGGAAATGTGAGAATCATGCTATTACCTGTGATGAAGTGACCTGAGTGCATGCAGATCCTTGTGGATCATGGTTCGAGATAAGCAACTAAGCATTGTCTCCTTCTTTGGTGAGTGTGGCATCTGCATATCATGCAATGGAGTTCCCTGTGACAAGTGTCCTGGGCAATGTCTCTGTTTGCCTTAAGGGCTTTGCTCTTGGGGATAAACTAGGTGTAGGCACATATGAGGTGTTTGGTGTTGCTTTTCATGTGTGCTTTAGAGATTGCTGAGGATAGGCTTAGGAGGTCTTTCAGATTTGGGATAATTGCTTTTTAGTGCCTCAGCAAAAGTTGGTCTATGTCTATGGTGGACACTATGTATGGTGGATGCTGTGTGCATTTTCTTGACACCCTTGTTTGTATGCAAGACTTTTGTCTCCAGTGAAATCATGCATCTCTTGCATGCTGTGTTTGTTTCTTTAAGGACGGAATGGTTGTCTGTGAACATGAGACATTGCTACATTGTCTGCAGATGCAATGCCTACCAAGTTGGCTATGGAGATACTTGGAAATTGCATATTCCTGTTGTCCAGACCTGTATTTGGGTGGGCTACTGTAGGTTGTGGACTGGGTTTTATAGAGGTGTCCTTGGGTGTTCTCTAGAGTTTGGCACACAGACTAGATTATATTGTGTTAAAACTTGATAGCAGTGCTGTTTAATGTGTAAACTAGCTGCTCTAAGCTTGTCTCTGTGTAATGGCTTTGTTTTAACCACACTAAATTGCAGGTTCTGGTTCTAATGGTAGTTATATAATTAAAATTTAGATCTGTACAGGGCCCTGCTAAACTCTGTACAGGGCATTGCTAAACTCTTGATCTAAAGACACCAAATAAGATTGTGTGCAAACAAAACAACATAAACAAACTACTTTGACAAGGCAATTTCAAGAATTAGGGATGTTTACAATGATTATAAAGCAAAAGTAAAGTAGAAGCACTCTAAACAGTTAACTGAAGTGAAAAATAATGAAATAAATCAGTTATCTGCCAACGATAGAGCAGGATTAACTCAGGATCTTCTCAGAGTAGGGTGGGGTGGCAAGAAGATGGGAAAAATGAGCAAAGACAAGTTGTAATGAGAGAGGTTTACTTAAGCACAATACTGGTTTGCTTAGCTGGCACCTAGTATTATGTATATATGGAGAACAATGGATGGGAAAGTACTTAAATAGGGTGGAAAACAGACAATAGCAATGAAAGAAGGGAGGAAAGGACATTGGAAGTCGATTAACATAAGTGGTGAAAGTAATACACACAGACTTTTAACTAACTAAATAATTAATTATGGAATCTGGAATGTCTCACCTCTATCTGCCTATACACATCATGCATTCCAGAGCATTTTCTGAAAATAAACTTACAAGCCATAAGATAAACAAATGTAAATATTTAGTAAACAACACAAGCTTTTAAATCTGTACAAATAACTATGTTAGCATTAAGAAGTATTCTTTAAAGTGCTAATAGTCAGTGCATTCATAGTCTTTTCCATAAATACTGTAAAATATTATAATGTATACAGACTCCAAATATTATTTTTTCTAAACTTTCATAAAGAAATATTCATATCCTGAAAATTATACAACTCAGACATATATTGTTAGATATTAGTTTTGTTAACCAGCCATAAGCTTTCACACCACAACAAGAAATTCCTCTATAAATGCATGTACAGAAATATGAAAAGCTATGTTTACTAGTATAATTAGCAATACAAATAATAGTGGATATCTCTCAAGATGTGCAACTTACAGTAAAAACATCAAAGACAGTTTTCTTCAAAACATATAAGGTTTCATCAAATGCCATGCAAGAATTTGTAAGTCACTTGATTTTTGAAGTATTAAGTACATCTGGAAATATTGATTAGTTTCAGAAATGTGATCAAACAACTAGCAATATTTGTAGTATAGTATGATAAAAACAGCATCTTTAGTGAATTGTCCTGTCTCCCACACTGGTGTTTGACACAATCCACCTCAATAAACTATAGGTCTCACAGTTACAAAAAATGAGCATAAATATGAAAATATGAATAATATGTGGCAAACAAAGATTAATATTTCTACTACAGGACATCCAAGACTAGCAATCTTAGTCCTATTTTGTTGACAATGCCTTGCTCTTTCTAATAATGCCTATTATTAGCTGGTAATTTGTTTATTGAAAGAAGCCAAACCCAAAACTGTTCTGGCCACCATAACATGGTATGAATGAAAACTGGAAATATACAAAACAGGTGTCATAGGCTAGAATGAGTTAAAGCATCAACAAGAGAAGGGTGGGAGATTGAGAGATGGAACATTTTCAAACTAGTGATCTATTCATATAGTTAGAATTTTAGAAACTTTTAGCTTAATAACTCAGTAGTAATCTGGGGCAGACTCAGGGAATGGAAAAAATATAGAAAGGCACAGGAATAAAACTTTAAGAAGGTATGTACAGCTATAAAAAGTACTGAAGCACAAATCATGGAGCAAATTTCACAATACCACCACCTGCAATTCCACCACAGACTAAAGAAACAAGACTATACAGAAATCAGTAATGCTATAAGAAATGATTAAATGAGGATCAAATCTTGCAATAGATGACAGTCCTGATGCAAATGTGAATAAAGCTGCAAGACAGAGGACCCAGACTGGATTCAAAATACAAAAAGGTACCTTTTACATGTAATTCTACTTAGGGAATTAGAAGTGCAGTATAATGGATAAACAGTGCTTCAATCGTGTAGTAATACACAATCTTCTGACAACTGCAAATGAAGCTACAAGGTTAAGGTCCCAAAACAAACTAAATATGTAAACAGATACATGGGCAAAAAGCAGGGAAATAAAAAAAAAGTATTACTACACAGGTCACTATAAGGACAACTTAAAATATTTAAGGAGAATATTCTTCCTTTCTGCTTAAAAAGCTTGTTTCTCACACTTTGGGGATTTCCACACCTCTCAAAGTCATGAGGAATAGACCCTGGGTGGATCTAGCTGTGTGCTAAATATAATAGGATTGCTAAAGATGACTCGATCAAATAAAGCCGATACTGGAGCTCAAGTCATATGGTTATAATTTCAGAAACATTTAGCTTTATGTCTCAGTGGGAGTTGGGGAAGACTCAAAGAAAAGGGGGAAACAGTAGAAGGTAATCAGGAAGGCACTGAAATGCAACTTTAAGCAAGTATTTACAGCTAAAAAAAGTACTGAAGCAGAAATTCTGGAGCAGAATTCACAATACGGTCACTACAAGCAATTCTTGCACATACATTGTCAGAAATATTTCTCCAAATGTGTCTATTTCATTTTTCTTTTTTTTTTTTTTTTGGTGGTGTGTCTATTCCTTTTGCTTCGTTTCTTTGTTTCCTAGCTCTCTATAACAATTTTTTGGTCATCGACAAATTGTTTATTTTGTGCTTTTCCTTTATATTTTCTGCATAGCTTTTAACTTTTCCTGTCTGTGCTAATGTTTTTAGTTTATTTGCAATGGTGAATGATGGAGCCTGGTCTGTTCTGATACTGGGACTTGCTTTTAACATGTCTACGTTTCTTAGAATTTTTGCTGATCTTTTCCCTCTTCGATATTCTTCTAACAGTGGCACTTTTGTCTTAATTGCTTTATAGTTTTCTGAATTTCATGCATCCATGATAGCATTTTATTTCTTCCCTTTCTTTCCCTTACTGCCCTACCATTTGGGGTCAGACTTTATCTGTTATTAATTTAGTAGCACTGTAATATATCCTATTTACTTCTGTTATATCCCATGAATTTGTGTTAATAGTCTTGATTACTGTGTTCATCTGTTTTATCAGACTTCTAACATTTTGGGTTCTTATTTACTTTCTGTAATCAGTGTCTTATAGGTTCATAGGTTCCTAGGTGTGTACTAGGCTAATGGCCCTGGAGCCTTTACAAGCCTAGCCCATAGGATTACCCTGGCATCATGCCACCCAACCTTAGTTCCTAGTGCCTCTGTTGAGTAGAGCCACTAGAGTGATCCCCGGGTTGAATTTTCTCTATAGGTTCATAGGTGTGTACTAGATATTTATGTATATACATATATATATATATATATATATATATATATATATATATATATATATATATATATATATAAATATATATATATATACAGATATATATACACATACATACCAACACACATATATACATATATATATATATATATATATATATATATATATATATATATATATATATATATATATATATATGTATATATATATATATATATATATATATATATATATATATATATATATATATATATATATATATATATATGGTTCCACTTCATATCATCGAATTATCATTTCATTGAATTGCAAACCATCGAGACCAAATCATCGAAAACCCATTTCATCGAAAACTCATTTCATCGAATCTCACATCATTGAAAACTATGAAGCAACTACAAATAACATTCCACAATGTTTTTACTACGTTTATGCAGGGGGGCAAGCCCCTAGCAACCCCCACACCCCCCGTAATTAAATATACCAACTCCAAGGTTGCATTACAGTGGGGTTAGGAAATTACCTTTTTCCCCCACTGTAGTGCAACCTTGGAGTTGGTATATTTAATTAGGGGGGGTATACACATATACACATTTATATTTTATATATATATATATATATATATATATATATATATATATATATATATATACATACACACACACACACACACACACACACACACACACACACACACACACACACACGCAACATTTATTTTATACATACATATATATGTTACACTTATATATATATATATATATATATATATATATGTGTGTGTGTATATATATATATATATATATATATATATATATATATATATATATATATATATATATGTATACACACACATATACATATACACAGACACATGCACGCACGCACACACACGCACACACTCACACACACACACATACACACACACACACACACACACACACACACACACACACACACACACACACACACACACACACACACACACACACACACATACACACACACATACATACACGTATAGATATCAATCTCAATGAATGATTATATCACAATGAATGTAAGGTTTAAAAGCAGGGAAAGCTTTACACAGCAACATACCCACCATCCCCTAAACCATGGCCAGTACATATCTCCAAATCACAAAGGCACATACTCAATGTCCTTAAGGCTTGATGACACGAATTCCACCCATGCCAATGCTTTAGTAATGGGTGCTTTCCTTACTCTGAAACCATAAACATGCAAGGCCAGTTATGAACACAACAGTTCTGACAAGCATGTGGCCACAACCTTTAACATTCTGGATAAGAAAAGGGTGACCATTAGTCATTTTTCTGGACCAAAGACTTAGGATGTAGCAAGAACTCAGATTCCCTCCAACATGGCAAATAAGATAATGACCTGGTTGTAGTCCACACTGTGGCAACTGCCCTTAAGTGCATTACCAAGGCAAACTTGCAGAAGGATATGATTGATTTTGATTTGCATGTATCTGTGGCAGGAAAAGACAGTGGTCTTGAGTGGTATTTCACCATCACCCAGGAAGATGTTGAGATTCAAAGACATGGTCAATGGCTATGTTGCTGGTCTCCTTCTCAGGCAGATTCAGTGTATCGGCTTGGGATGATATGGCTGACAACCTTCCTGCTTTGCAAGGGATGTTCTGTACCTCTCATACCATAACTTTTGCAATTTGGCTAAAACATATTAATACAACTATCTATTTCTATTAAAGCAAGTGACTCTTCCCTTAGATCGTTTTATTCTAAACTGAGAGCAAATTCTTTGTTCTCTGTTTCCTGTGGGCATTCTGCAGAAATTTCCAGAATGTCTTCCTATGACATGACTTCTTCAGCTGTATCCTGGTCATCTGCTGCTCCTTCTTGTGAGAACTCAGTGGCCCATCACTCAGGAACATTGCCTGTGTCAGAGTAGTCACTGGCTCCTGATCCATCTCTTGCCATGTAACTCCAGCTGAACATTTACTACTTATTCCTTCTAAAGGTTCTAGACCTTTATCCGGTGGCTAGTCATCAGATGACTTCTGTTCCACCTGTTTCTCCTTAGGTTGGGGATTGTTTGTTCCATCGTCCTGTGGCATTACTTGTGTTGGATTTTATACACTAAATCCTTCACTTTGCAGATGATTCATACCTTTAATTTCTATCTCTTTAACTTCTCCATTACTGGTCCTCTTTTCTACTTCCCCCTTTATTTTCTTATTTTTACATTGTAAAATTGTTCATATCCGGGTATTTTTGTCTGTATTTCTCTTCAAATATCTTTGGCACTGCTTTTTTGTATTGATTAATATTAGTTTCTCCTTTAAATAAATATTATACCATATCAGCTCTGTTTTACTTTCCCATGTCCATATTTGGATGTCTCCTGTTCCACCTGTTTTTCCATAATTTGTGGACTTATTGTTCCATCATACTTTTCTGTGTTAAATCCTTCACTTTGCAGGCAATCCATAACTTTAGTTTCTATTTTTTCTTTAATTTCTACCCTACTAATCATATGTTCCACCTTTATTTTCTTCTTTTTTTTTTTTGGATTATGAAATGTTCCATATCTGGGTGAATTTGTCTGTATTTCTCTTCAAATATCTTTTGGGCTGCTTTTTTGTATTGATTAGTTTGGCTTTTTCTTTTTCATACATATTTCACCATATCAGATATCCTTTTCTTTCCCATATCCATGTTTATTGTTTATACCTTTCAAACATTTCTGGGTTTTGTTCTTCATATTTTTGTACTTTTACCAGGTGGCCCAGATTTTCTACATTTGTGTAAAAGATACACAATTTCTTCCTTTTTTCCATTGGTTAAATTGTCTCTTGAGTGATACTTAAATACTCAGTGAAATTCTTGGCTTTTGCCTTTGTCTGCAAAAATATGAAGCCTGCATAAACTAAATCACTGCTGATGATTCCCTGCTGTGTTTAACACCCACCCTCCTCTTTGCTGATCTGCTTTTTAAACCTGGTTATTTTAAGATGCCCATCCCTACAGCAAATTGAGCTTAATAAGCTCCTCCCTTTCTACACTGCTATTGATATCCTGAATTATTTATTTGCCTTTCCTTGAACATACATTGAAAAAGTGAATTTTGCATCCCATTATCTTGTTCTACTTGATCTTACTGCATTATCTAGCTAGATGTTGAATAACATAGTGCATTTTTATACTCCAGCAAACAATTGTTTTTACATCAAAAGAGGTCAGTGTATTTTCCAACTAGTGCACTGGGAGGTAACCTGTTCTGTTTAGATTGGGGAAACACTTGAGATATCTTAATGTAGTTTTATTGTCTGGAGGGCTTATTAATCAGCTTACCTTGTTTTTCAGTACCTTTATAAATTCTGTACAAACTGAGTGGCTCTTGGTTTATTTATTTCAAATTGAAGTACTTTTATTGAATAATCACACTTTTATATGCTGTTTTTAGTACACTGCTGTATCTATATTTTCAAGTTTGTTTGTGGTAGCATTTTGTGCCTTTTATGTTTGTGGTAGCATTTCACTCTAAACACTCCTTTAGTGTACTTTTTACACTAGGAGGACTGGAATTATTCATCTAGTGGCAGTAGATATTTATCTGGTCTGTCTGAGCTGGGAAACACAAAAAGGGATCCAGATACATTTTTACACTTTTCTGCACTTGATTTGCACTGTTCTGATACCTAAACAGCATAGACTAAATTCAGACCTGCTGATTCTACCCTGTTATTGATACACTTGAGCATTAATCCAGGCATCTTACATTAAGAAGGGGTCCTCTGCATCCCTATGCCAGAACAGTGTGGATCCAGCCTTGCCTGAGATGGAGATTGCTGGGGAAAGGTTCATTGTGTGCTTTTCTATTGGTAGATTAGCTTAAAAGTGTCTTAAATTTTCCTGTATTTAAGCCTCACATTTGCACGTCACAATGCACTATGCAACAATGGTTAGTGGTGCCCTGCATACTTGCAAATTCCTTCAACTCAATTTTTCCAAGACATCTGTCAGTTGTACCCTCCCAAACTTCCCTACTGTACTATGGGCTCATTGAGCAGTGTTACTACACTTATCATCCATAGCCTTCAATAGAACCAGCACTTTTGTTAGTGCTTGCACAAAAATTGGTCAAACTAGCCGACTCCCTTCCCTAACAGTACATATGATAAAACATGCTATAATGCAAGGGCAATTCCCCATCATTTCACCAGCTAGCCTGATTGACATGGTCATCCTGAGATAATGTAGTAATTGCCTCATGTATACTAATAACTGCTTACTCCTAAAAAAACAAACACCCTATGTGAGAGATGTAATTACACTATGAAATTGGAATCGGGTCTCTCACATAACAACAAATTGGACATCAAACAGGTTGTCTGCACACATACTTCATCTCTCACACAAAATGAAGTCAAGACACATAAACCTACATACACAGAGGTACTCACTAGAAGCCTACCAAAAGATCAGAGACATCCTAAATGCAAGCCAATTGCAGCCATTGCTATACAAATAGAAACCACTACACATAATAACACATACACCAATATCTCAGCAAATAAGCCCCTAAGACAAAACAGCTCAAAATCTCTTGTCTTGGTCTCCATAGTGAGACAAAAAAGAACAGCAGCTTAACAATATCAAAACACTTTATTTAAAATGCATAAAGCTTTCGGATGCACAATTCATCTTCAGTGTGATACTAAACGAAAATATGATTATTAAATATAATTTGTCAAGATCACAAGACACAGCCTAACCAACCAAAAACTACCATCAATTAATCAATTAAAAATAAATATAAATTGAAGCTGCATTATATATTAATCTCAAACATAATTGTTTCTGCTTCAAAACAGGTTTAATACTAACCATTTTATTTATTCCAGGTGAATGGTCTGCTGCAGCCACAGTATCCAAGCATATTATTTTAATTCTAATGTATTATTCATATCACTGCCCTTCAAACTTTTATAAACTACATAAATAACTTTAAATACAAAATCATGCTGACTCCCATTTTCAATTATATGCTTAGCCAATGCATTAATCATTACATTTCTATGAATATCTGATCTGTGTTCAACAATTCGGTCCTTAAGCTTTCTAGTTGATTTACCTACATAAAACTCAGAGAGCTTTTGCAGGTAGCCAGGTAGACAACAAAAGAAGCATTACATATTGCAACACATTTAAAAATATATTTCTTCCCTGATGTCATATGTGTAAAAGTATTGTCACTACATATGGCATTACAAGATGAACAATTAAAACATGGATAAGTACCTAACTTATTAAAAGTCTGACATTTTCTGTTAGAAGTCATGTCTTTATAACACAAACAGCTCTTCAAATTAGAGCAATTTCTATATGCAAAAGAGGTTTGATTTCCTATAATTCATTCATGACCTCGTAGTGCTTTGAAAATACCTCAGTCATTTGTTATAATTTCTTGAACAGCACCAGTACATCTACTATAAGAGGTTACATAATGCAAAACAGATGCCTTATTGGAATATGTACAAGACACAGTACCACCAACAAAATAATGTTTATCCTTTTCATTTCTACCTCTCATAACAGCTTCTCTTATCCTATCCAGCACCTGAGCATTATAACCCCTTTCTTTGAATCAGTTGTCACATCATACATTTGATTAATACAAGTTTTAGCTTCAGTATTTATGTGAGCTGCCTGAGCTTGTTACTGAAAATAATATTTTTCTTTTAGATGAACAATTGTATCATAAGACTGCATGTGTAACAACCGGCACATCCATTGCTAATACGTATGCCAACCTTACACTCAGTGAATGGGAGGAAACTTTTGTTTATGATGGACCTGTGAAGTTCTCTTCTAGAATTAAATTCTACAAACATTTTGTGGACAATGTGTTTTTAATATGTCATGGTCAACATGAGAAACTTGTTGCATTCATTGCTTTCTTGGATCAGACTGCTGATTTTTTAAGGATTGAGATTAATTTGTCTACATCAGAGATTCATTTTTTAGATGTTAAATAAGTATATAATGGCTCTGAAATTAATACTAGCATTTATAAGAAGAATGTAAATAAAAATAAACATTTAATAGGAAAAGTATGCACGCTCAGCATACTTTTAAGGGAATTGTAAAAAGTCAATATTTATGGGCAAATAGGCTAAATGCTGAAGGTAAAAATGTGTATTCATCAAATGTATGATGTGACAACTGAATTCAATGAAAGGGGTTATAATGCTCAGGTGCTGGATAGGATAAGATAAGCTGTTATGAGAGGTAGAAATGAAAAGGCTAAACCTTATTTTGTTGGTGGTACTGTGTCTTGTACACATTCCAATAAGGAATCTATTTTGCGTTATGTAACCTCTTATATTAGATGGACTGGTGCTGATCAAGAAATGATAACAAATAACTGGGGTATTTTGAAAGCACTACCAGGCCGTGAATGAATTGTAGGAAATCATCCATCTTTTGCATATAGAAATTGCCCTAATTTGAAGAGCTGTTTGTGTTATAAAGATATGACTTGTAACAGAAAATGTCAGACTTTTAATAAGTTAGGTACATATCCATGTTTAATTGTTCATGCTGTAATACCATATGTGGTGACCATACCTTTAAACATCCTGCATCAGGGAAGACATATATTTTTAAATGTGTTGCAATATGTAATACTTTTGTTGTCTACCTGGTTACCTGCAAATGCTCTATGAGTTTTTATGTAGGTAAATCAACTAGAAAGCTTAAGGATTGAATTATGGAACACATAAGATATTCATAGAAATGTAATGACTAATGCATTGGCTAAGCATATAATTGAAAATGGGAGTCAGCATGCTTTTGTATATCAAGTTATTCATGTACTTTCTAAAGGTTTGAAGGGTGATGATATGGATAATAAACTAGAATTAAATGCTTGGATACTGTGGCTACAGGCAGACCATGCACCTGGAATAAATAAAATGGTTAGTATTAGACCTGTTTTGAAGGAGAAACAATTATGTTTGAGATGAATATATAATGCGACTTCAATTTATATTTATTTTAACTGATTAATTGATGTTAGTTTTTCATTGGTTAGGCTGTGTCTTGTGATCTTGACAAATTGTATTTAATTAAGTATTTTATTTTTGTCAAGTATCATACTGAAGAAGGCTTATGTATCTGAAAGCTTTGTCTGTTTAAAAAGAAAATTGTTTTGGCATTGCAAAGCTGCTATTCTTTTTTGGTTTACTTATACATTTTAGTGGCTTTATCATGGATTTATTCTTCTCCTTTTGGTTTGTCTCCATAGTGAAACACACAGATATTCTTCTCAGTAGCCTGGACAAGGAGAACGTCATAATCAGCTGCCTGACAGGTGCCAGAATCCATCAAAAACACTCCACAACAAGTACCATTATGTCTCTGTCATAGTCCCTGTTGAGGTGAATGACTTGAGATGTATATCTCTGGACTATATGAAGAGAGACATGACTGAACTCTCAGATCATGCGTCCCAGGCAGGTATGACCCTAGCCCTAAGCAGCATTCTACCTTCAGCCAAGATGATGTTGCAATATAAACAAAAAAATGCTTGAGTTCAATAATCAGCTTAGCTTGTGGTGTCAAGTCCAGGAGATCTAGTGTCTGTCAGCCTGGGAAGACATAGTTTGACAAGCCCTGCTGCTTTGCCAGAGATATTCTGCACCTGTTTCCTCTAGACTTTTGGATACTGCAAAGGCACTTGCCTCCCCATAATGTCTTTTTTAGACAATGTCAAAACAACAAAATCCACTTGAGACAAACTCAAGGTTCTGCTGCTTGATGCTAGCATTCTAAACATGAAACTGCACTCCATGGCGGCATTCCTCACCTTGGAACATGCTGACATCTGTGCAGTCACTGAGACATGGTTTAAGGCTGCAGAGAGCACCCTGGCCGTGCAGGGTACCATGCCTTCATGTGTTCTGACCTCAAAATGAGCATGTAAAAACAAACGTGGAGGTGTCTCCATCTTCATTAAAGGCATGTACACCTTGAGACTAGTCAAACAGTATGACTCTCTCAAACTACTCTATGTCCAATTAACTATAGGCAAAATACCCTACCACATAATTTCTAGCTTCAGGTCCCCCACCATGAACCAAGAAAAGCACACCACCTACCTAGACTTACTGGACTCACTTGCCATACAGCCCAACACCTTACTCATGGGAGATTTCAACTATCCTTCCACTGACTGGGTGACATACATGATCATGAACATGCTCACCCAGAGGTTCCTGGACATTGTCAGTACAAATCCTCTGGAAGAGATAGTCTGCAGCTCCACAAGGGGCTGAATGTACTAGACAGAGTACTCACCAACATTGGAAGTCACTGCACTTCCCCCTATGTGATACCCTCCCTTGTAAGGTCAGATCATAAATCAATCTTGTTCTAAGTAACTATTGAACCTGTCATCACCACAGGGGAAAAAACTAAAAAACTTTTCCAAAGCAAACTATAGCCTACTAAGCAATGACATAAAAAGTTTTATACCCCCTGCCATCACAATCAACAATAGCTCCTATGCAGAAGCGTACACAAATGCCCTATATAAACATTTAAACAACTGTACAGACTCAGTTCTGACTAATCACATTAAAACCAGGTCCTCCCATAAAAGCAAGCCATCCTGGTTGACCTCAAATATCAACAGGTTATATTACAAAAGGAAGAAATTGATGTCTAAGAACAAGAGGGAACTGATTCAGCAGTGGAAGAATTTCCTCCAGAGGTTGAACAAGGAAATCAGTAATCTTGTAAAGTCTTCTAAAGCTGATTACAAAGCTAAAATAGCATCCCTAGCTAGGAATAATAATAAGGCATTCTTTAACTGGGTCCAAAATCTAAAAGGAAATGCCCAGCTATGTGCTACATTGGTAGTAGATGGTACCACTCATACTGTCACTGGAGGAAATTGCTAACCTGCTATCTGACAGATTTTGCCCAAACTTCATCCCTCTGTCCCCACCAGCCATACCCCAAAGCATAGTTGACACCAGTCATCTTGCCTAGTATCTCTTCATATCGGGTCATATCTGTGCTCTTGAAGGCCAAAAATATGGCCTCAGTGGGAACAGATAGCATCCCAGGTTGCTTATTAAGCAATCTAAAGCAGGACCTAGTGGCATTCTCTTCAACCATAACCTGAGAACTGGCTTTGTTACAGCAGAGTGGAGAACAGCAACAGTAATCCCCTTGCACAAAGGGAGACCATTAACCGACCCTGACTAATAAGTCTAACCAGCCTCATCTGCTAGACCATGAAAAGAATCAATATGGACCTTATTAACAAGGGCATATGTGACCTTCAAACTCTAGAACCAACACATTTTGGCTTCATTAATGGTAGATCATGCTTATTAAACCTAGTAGACTACTTTGAGAAAGTCACCAAAGCCCTGGATGATGGTAGGACAGTGCATACTGCCTATCTCGATTTAGCCAAGGCTTTTGACCCAATTCCCTACTTGGGTATTATTGAGAAACTGTCCCAACTGGGGATTCACCTTTAAATTACTAGATGTGTGCCAAGTGGCTCACTGACAGAACACATATTATCAAAGTTGGTGACTCCACCTCTGCCACTAGACCTGTCGCCAGTGGAGGATCTGTGCTGGACCCTTTACTGTTTGAAATCTATTTCTCAGAAATCTAGGCTCAAGTAGATGGCCTTTGGCTTACCAAGTTCACTGATGATTGCAAATTGGGTGCAATCACTGAGCCTCCCAATGATGTTAACATATTACAGGAGGGGCTAACACAGACAAATGACTGGTGCTAAAGCCACGGTCTAAAACTAAACGCAAAAATGTGCATTATTATCCCATTTGGAAAAGTGGAATTCCCAGCTAATTACAATATTGACAGCACTCTCGTAAGTTCAAGCTAAGTGGTGTGAGATCTGGGAGCAGAGGTAGGTAGTAATCTGAACTTTGACCACCAAGTTTCCACAGTGGTAAGAAAAGCCTTCTATGTCACACATCTCATAAGTAAGGGCATCACATTCAGGTCTAAGGATAACTCCACTGTACTTGGCCCTCATTAGACCATTAATAGAGTACAGTCCACCCTTCTGCATGTACATCAGCAGATACCTGCAGCAGCTGGAGAGACCACAAAGGTTTCTCACCAAAACAATACAGGGCCTCAAACCATGCCTTATATTGATAGAAAGCCCTTTCACTGTATGCTGCATCATATAGACTGTTAACAGATTACTTGTGTTTGGCCTACAGGGCAGTGTCTGACCCTGCCCTGCTGGATATTTTGCATATCCACAAGTCAAATGGCACAAGAATCACTCACTCTAGGGATGTTAACCTAGCCTGTGACATTAACAGAACATGCTGAGAGACAAATATATCTCCCATATATTGCAGATACTCTGGAATAAATGTCCACCTTATGTGAAGCAAAGATCCTCACTGACCCTACTCAAGTGCAACCTGCACAAATGGATGGAAGACCACAGATTCACTCCAGGGTGGCCCCATGCCCCTCATGGACAGGGGTAGTCAATGTTTATCATAGACTCATATGAATTACAACCATTTAACCAAGGACAATTGAGGCAACTCGGGATTAACATGGCTAGGCTTGTAAGGACTCTAGGACCGATAGACTAGTAGCCTCCTATGAACCTATAATGTTTTTCATGGATCAGTTGTATTAATGAATATACATTTGCCTTTAAAACTTTCCACAGTTTTTTTTTTATGCAAGTACTTTTTTTTTCTCTGATTTCTCTTGTTTTTTTCTCTGATTTCTCTCTTGATATTTCTGAATATCTTCTATCTGGAAATTCTGGGCTTCTTGCATAATAGTAATAATACATAATTTATTCCTTATCTTCAGTAGCAACTCTGTCATCTTTATGGCTATTTTTGGCCTGTCACCTTTTTATTTTGTGGACTACTACTTTGTTCTATAACAGAGAGGCCATTCTCCCCCAGAACATGGCTTAATCTCATTGTAGGAATGTTTCCATGTCTTGAGGACTTACCACTGCCATTTTTTCTGTTGCTGGCAACAGTGTGGACTCCAAGATTGTGCAATTTTTTTATACTAGGACTTGTGTAACTATCTGTCTTTTTAATTTTTAACTGATCTCATTACATGCTATATGCTATATAAGAGACAATCCATATATCAGTGTTGTCTTGGTGAGATTTTGTGAAAACAGGGTCCACAATGTGAAGATACACACTAAAACTTGACAATTAATTCAGTTTTATTAATACTACTCTCCTATTCTTGCTGATTTTATCTCTCCATTTGAACCTCTGTCTTTACCTGTATGACTTGACTGTTTATGCAGATATCTCTCTTCTGGCATGACACCTCAAGACTGATTTATCTGTTACTTTATGTCTTTGTTGTCCCCATGGTGAGATAGCTCATTCCAGTGGGAAAACAATGACCCAGAGACCCTCACTAAAATGTAAAGCCTTCTGGGACAATTTAAGAAGTACCATTGTGATATTTTTTCAGGAATGGTGAGGTTAAAGCAGCACATAAACATATTTGTATAGCTGTCCAATAATCTAGCTTCATTAGTAGACCAGACTGTTGGCTTAGTATCTAGAGTAAATAGGGACGGATGCAGCAAGAAGATCTATGCATTTGTTCTTGAACAATAGATCCCTATGCCTCCATACTTAGAAACAGTCATGAGTTCATTCTGTATTTCTCCTTTCAGACAAACTGCTTTGTAAGCTTAAGAATATTGTGACACACATTCTATAGCTGTTGTCTGCATGGATATCCCTCAGGATTTACTACAGTTTTGCAAAGAAGGACATTCATATGAACACAGGGACACTGTAACAATACTAGGCAAGGGACCATGAGGACCATAAGATGCCTAGCCATAAACACCTTTATGTATATGCAGTTAAAACTCACGTCTCCCATTGCAGGCAATTAATAGTGCTTACCCAAACTGAGTGGGGCTGTACATGACAGCCATAGTGTAAATTTGTGTCTATCTATCCAGTCATCAAGACCCCCCTTAAAGGTAATCAAAGTACTACCTTGTTTGACCTGTGGTGGTACTTTATTCCATATGCTGGGAGTACATTGAATTAGCAACCTATCTCTCCAGTGAGCCTTGTTTATATGTTGATGTAAATTCAGTAACCTAGTATGTGTGTTTGTAGAGTCACTGTTTTGCAAAGAAAGGGAAGGTCAAACAGGACTAGTCTTTCATGACTTAGGACTAGTCTTTCATGGCTGGAAAAGCCAAACACAGGTCACCTCAGAGCAGCCTGTAGGCTATTGAGTATAATGAGAGTTCTGCAGATCTGTTGGAAAACTTGTCTCCTCCAGATTCCTAGATGCATCCACAGGCTTTGATATAGTCTTACATAGCAATCTACTGCAAAAAATATCCCCTGTTGCTTTTTCACAACCTACCATGCAATCGTTTGACAGCTGCTTTTCCAATCATACCATTCTGTAAATGGCACCACTCACACTCTCCTTACTTGCCCACCAAAGTTCTAACTGTGGCACTAGCTTATTCACAATTTTCTTTAACAATCTTTGTACCTCTTCCCAACAAGGCATCACTAATACAATATTCAAACAATGCCAACCTGATACGGTCCTCTAATAGTCTAAGCTACCTCCAACAAATCACATAGGACACGTTCATATCAACAGAAACAAATGCCTCAGTAATGTCCAACTTTCACTTAATCTTGAAACAACACTACTCCTGTTCTTCCTCAGGTCACATATCCAGGACAGAACTAAATTCAAATTCACCTCTTCACATAAAACTGAAATATGAATAGTGTTACATACTAAATTATTAGTCATGAATGACAACCTAAAATTTGATTTTCATATCCATAACAGCATTCAAAAAACATCAAAATATAGGAATGTTATACAGATCCACAAACAACTTCACTAATTCCACAAAAACACATCTAGTGACCTATTACCTTCTCTTTGATATGGTGCACAAATCCACACAAAGCTACAGGTTTCAATAATAGAACAATGCAATAATAAAATAGCATCATGTACTGCTAATAAAAACCTATTCAACCAATCATTGTTTCACACTTAAAATATTAAATCATCTTTAATTACCCTACCATGTGACATATACCCAGTTACTCATAACCTATAATAAAATGCATAAACCTTTAGCTCGCCCTACTCTCAGTCATACCTCTCAAACTTTTAACACAAGAAATTTGGACAAAGCCAAAAACAAAGGGGGAACCAAGGCTCAAAAATAGGGACAAGTTTTAGATATTGTTATTAGAAACTTAGAAAGTTGCTAGAGTAAAAGATCTTGTGTCACTATACACTTTCTGAAAGATACAAAGTCTGAAACTCAAGTCTCTGTTTTTAGTTAGTACATTCCTTTCTCGCTGATTTTTGCCACAATAACACAAGTTTTATGAGACCAAATAACAACAGGAAAAACCTGGACATTTTGCAAAAGTTGGGCAGTTGGATGCATTACTCTCAGTACAGCCTCAAAATTATTATCATAACAGGCCACTTTGATCCACTCATAAAAAAACTCCTATCAGCAAAGCTCAGCAGTCAGCTGGAAATGCCTCATAGTCTACTTCTGTAGCTGAGACTGGGAACTCACTTTCTATTAAGCTTAGGTCAATGGACAGCTTCCAGACCTTTAAAAGTGCACTAAGACAATTTCTAGCTAGCTCATGGCTTGCACCCTGTAACACTCCTGGTTACCCCTCTCAGGGAATCTGAACAAAGCCAGACAAAATGGGGGAACAAAGTTGCACAGGCACAGAGTTTAAATATTGCTCTTATAAACTTAGAAAGTTGCTAGAATAACAAGAGTTTGCATATTATGTATTTTCTGAAGGACATACAGCCTGAAACTCAAATGTCTGTCATTATTTAGTATTATTTAGTGACTTAAATTGTCAGTGATTTTCTAGAAAACCAGAAATTTTATGAGGAATAGACTAAAAATATAAGACAAAAATCTGGACATTCTGCAAAAAAATTGTATAGCTGAGAGGTATCCATGCTATACAGCCTATTATCCCTCCATTTTTGTTCCTGACTCTGTCTGTTGTGGGAAATTATCACAAACATGTATATACCTTTCTTCACTTTCACACTCTCAAACTTCCCTGTACCTAGTCCCCATCATCTTTGACCTGATTAACTAACCTACCCATTGTAAATAGCCATGTCTTACATTTATACAGTATTTCAATATATTGTAATCATAGGTCCATAAGTGTTTACTTGGCTAATGACCACAAGGGCCTTTTTAAGCCTAGCCATGCATCACAAATCTTTGAAAAGTTCTTGTACCCTTGATAAGTGTAAGCAGGGGCCTGGGAGATAAACCATTTTCAGGTTGCCAGTGTCCATTATAGACATAGGTGCCAAGCCAGGGATGAATCATTCTCCTTAACATTATTATGTTTTTCATAAAAAACAATATTTGAACCTGACATTCTGTTTTGTATTCCCAAATGTTTGCTCTTTATTCACAATTAGGCCCATCAATCAAAAGTTCTTAACTCTATTTATAATCTGATAGCCTCGATATTCATGCTGTGATTTTTGCAGCTGAATTTTTAACCTATATGAATCTCTAGCTTGCTCATTATTTTGTGACTATCTATGTAATACTTGTTTTTCATTGTATAAATTAATTAATCTTTCCATAATTCCAAGGGGCTTTTTTTCTTGTGTCTCCATTGAAAAGGCAATGCTGCCCAGTCAGACTTTCCCAGTAAATAAATGTCAATAAATAAATAATAATAAATAAACTGGCATGCCTGAAAGATTTAAGGCCTTTGATTGTCTGGGTAATGTCTTTCAAGTTGAGCAACATGCTTTAATTTATGCATACCAAAGGGCTATTGAATTCAGTGATGGGTTGTGAGAAATGAAGAGTACAGTAGCAGGATGACTACTTTAGATCTTGTATTCATTTCCTTGGAAGTTAACTGGATCACATAGAAGGGTTTCCTGACTGCAGTGGAAAAATTGTGATCAAATGAGACAGAGTTGTCTGCATAAGTACCCAGGGCTGTTATGACTGTGTCTGCCTAAAGGGGAACATTTTTTTTTTACTGAATAATACTACACTGTACTTTTTTGCTTTTAACTTCAGACCATTTGAAGTACACCAGGTGTGTGTATATTCCAGATCTTGCTGGAGCTGTTTAGTATCAGTGGATGAATGGATAACAGTGTCCCAAGTGCAGTCATCAGACTTGGTTAACCATACTTCAGTGATATTGGACTGAATGTTTGCATAATAAATGCCAAACAAGAGAGGCCCCATCATTGATCTTTGTGGTACCCCAATAGTTACAATTTTATTTTCAGAGAGGGTGCCAGCAACTTTCACAACCTGTGATATGCTGGATAGCCAATTTGCAATCTAGTGGACAACTTACTGGTTTACAATAAAATGTTCCTAATTTTTCTTAACAATGTCATCATGGGGATAGTGTTAAAAGCTTTGACCTGATTGAAAATAAGCAGTGTGCACTGAGTGACCACTGTCCATGACCCCTGTAGCCTTTTCTGAGAAGCTTACTAGCTAAAGGGGACAGGACCTGCCCTTCACAAAATCAAACTGATCGAGATCTAGATCTGTTAACTTGCATGTCTGCATACAAGAGTACTGCTTTGACAAATTCCATGGCATTGCATTGGCTGTTTCCTTAGAACTGAAATATGTAATATCATTATAGAAGTGCTCATTGTATAGTTAGATGTTATTCCCTAATTTCTTGATATAACTTTAAAATATTCTATTTTACTTTGGTATCTGTAGTGACTTTCAACTCATATGCTGCTTTGTATTTTCTAATAGAACCTTTAAGTTTCTTGCTGGCATGTTTCAGTGTGGTCCTGAGATATGAAGATGGGGATTTTTTATAACTTTTCATAATTTTCCATCTTTTCTTACACAATTTCTTCATGTAGGTGTTCCCTCAAACAGGTTTATTTGCACATTTTGTATTATATTTAGAGCAGACAGGTATGGACCTGAATTATTCAGCTGTTTAGATTTTGAGAAAAGTTAGGGGTAAGTGTCAAAGCCCTCCCATCTGGTCCATTTGCAGTGGATTGTTGGAAATGTTGTGTACGTCTTCTACAAGCTGAAGCATGTTTGCCATGGTGAAGTCCCTAAAGACTGTCTCATTTGGTGGTAGTGTTGGCATTGTACCACTAATCCTGATATAGAAGATGTTCATAGGTCTTTGTGTCAGTTATAGGATCAGCCTGATCCATGGATGAGTTTTAAGTAATACTTGCTCCCATAAGGGCTTATTGTAAATCCCAAGGATTTTAGAGGTAGAAGGGTGCATCCTAACCTCTAAACATTAGGTGTTGATTTGTGTAAGGAAAAGAGAAGCAGTTGGGCACTCATAACCATTCAGTCATGCTTGCACTGGCCTTAAGACCAGAGATCAAGGTGAATGGCTGCAACACATACTGTGAATAAAATAAGTCTTAAGCAGGCTGTTTTTGTTATTATTAAACAATCATCCTCAAACAGTGCAGTGTTGACCACTATGTCTGCAGTTCACCAGCATGTAAACCCTGCTGCTCTGTTTAACATCTGTTATTGGAACTTAATCGAAAACAGTAATGCACCTTGGAACAGAGGGCAGCTTTACATGCTGCCTTAAAAGGGAATAGGTCAGATAGTGTGGCACTTGTTAACATTTTCATGAAGGAAAATTAGTACAGGGTTTGAGCTGTATTGATCAATGGCCTAAGGAAACCAAAATAATTAAGTACTGTTCTCAGGCACTCTTAAGAGACTTAAATACTGTGGGCAGGATTCACGAAGGCTTGCACGGAGTGTAAGAGACGTGTAACACTCCATGCAAGCCTCGCAATCCAGGAACAGCCCGAAACTCCGTGTAAGAGACCAGCTAAAACGTCTCTTACACGGACTGGGTGTGGATATGCTAAATACCTCACTTGCAGCCAAAAGGTATGCAAATGAGGTATATTAGCGATCCACGAAGCAGAAACCAGCCCGTGTAAGAGACGTTTTAGCTGCAGAAATGTACTCAGTTGACAACTGAGTATGTTTCTGCAAAAATCACAATGGAGTCATGTCAGCTCCAAATAAAGGGTGCATATGTGTCAGGCAGCATGCCAATGGCCAAATATGTGGCCATTGGCAAGGTAACCCGATGCAAATATAAAAAAAATATAATTTTTTTTTTCGGTGATCGCCGATGTTTAAACGCAGCGCAGTCCCCCGCAAATGGGCTGCGCTGTATAAAACATAAAAATGAAGGTTATAAACCCGCAAATGTGGGTTTTATGCAATACATGGAATGACAATGCAGGGACCAGCAGACCAAAAACAACATGGCCACCGTGTAGTGGTTGCTAAGGGGGGAAGCTGAGTCTAAGACATGTAACTAAGCATTAGTAGGCAATCTCATGTAAATGAGGGTTAGGATACTGAATCCCACAGTCACATAGCAAATGAGCACAGTCTGAGTAGTGTAAGAGATACATAAGGGGGAGGAATAGAGTAGGAGATAGGTGACATCACAGGGGGGAATGGTAGAAAGAAATGCAGTTCATTGGAGGTCAGTGTTACATGACAGATGTCAGACACATATCATGGAAAGATGAGTGCCACAAGATAAGCATGGGAAAGTCAAGAAATGGAAGGTGTACACTGTTACTTACACCAAAGTTTCTTGCTGGGCGTGCAGGCGCACAAGTGCGCACCATGAAGCGCGAGTAGGGCAGTGTGTGCGCGTGTAAGACAGACTGAGCCTGTAGGAGTGTGTTGGTAGATTTGTAACACTGTTTTCGCTAGTGTACGCGCGTTTTAACCCGAATAGGCAGATCCTGAACCATGTAAGCATGTGTGCGCGTGTGTAAGCCACTGTGAGCGTGTTTCTGCTGGTATGCACGTTGCTACCCCCTGAGGAAACAGAAAGGAAAAAGGAAGCAGCAGAATTAGTAGGAAGCTAGCAGGGAATACTGCTGGAGCTAGCAGGTGAAAACAATTAGAAGCAGGCAATTACACAGGCAGAATAGTAGCCCAGCCCAGCACTTAAAACTCTGCAAACAGCAGTGCAGGATGTTTCTCTCAAGAGACACTGCAAGACAGAAGTAAGCTATTAGAAGTGAAAACTGAAAAAGCTGAACTCAGAGCAGAAATGCTAGGGGCTGCCATAGCTGTCATAATGAGACATAGGCGACTTGCTGAGGGTGGGGACAATGCAGATGGTGCCAGACAACCCACAGTGAGGAGACAGAGAAGAGCGTACAGGCCCAGGGTCACCTACCACGGGTTACATGAGCTGGAGATAGTAGAGCGCTATAGAGTGGACAGAGAGCTCCTGCAGCAAATAGTCAAGCTGTGCAGGCCACGCCTCACACACAGAACCAACAGAGGGGAACCCATCCCAGTGGAAACCAAGGTATGTGTTGGCCTAAGAATACTAGCAACAGGTACCTTCCAGAGACCAACTGGTGATATGATGGGGATATCACAGGCATCAGCCTCCAGGGTACTGCACCAGTTCCTGGATGCCATGTCAGCACATGTCGGTGATCATGAATATTTCCCCAATGCCCGTGAGGTATTGGCCAGCAATATGCGACTCTTCCAGGAAATAGCAGAATACCCTGAGGTAGTGGGTGCAATAGACTGCACGCACATATGCATCAAAGCACCAGGTGGTGAGCGGGGTAGGGCCTACATTAACCGCAAGGGCTTCCCCTCCATCAACTTCCAGGTCGTGTGTGATGCCCAGGGCATAATAATGAATGTGTGTGCTGGCTGCCCTGGGAGCTACCATGATTCCCACATCTGGCATTTGACGCAGCTGTACCAGACATTTGCCAATGGGGACATCCCACACGGACATCTAGTGGGGGATGCAGGTTATGCACTGGAGCCGTGGCTGATGACACCCATCAGAAACGCACACACACCTGAACAGGAACGCCATAATGAGGCACACGGACAAACACGTAATGTAATAGAGCATGTGTTTGGGCTGCTCAAGTCATGGTTCCGGTGTCTGGACACATCTGGTGGAGCCTTGTAGTACTCACCAACTACATGTACCCAAATTGTCATGGTATGTGCTATGCTACATAATATGATCTTGTGAAAACAGCTGCAGCAGGACCAGCATAGGGCCGGGCCAAACAGCCCCCCCACCATTGCCAAGGCCATCACAGGCAGAGCGTGACTCGGAGGAGGAACAACCTGAGCCTGCCCCAGTAGGCAGTAGGAGGCATGCCCAGTATGCCCTGGCCTTGGCAAAGAGGCAATGCATAGCACATACACTGGCTCAGTAGGAACCCTGGGAATGATACCCCCTCTGACTCACTCAAATAATAACAGGGATGCCTAAAATGACATGACCTGCTCACAAACATGTACAGGGAGTGTAATATGTGCATCCGACAGAGGCAGCCCTGCAGCACCACCTGAGGCATGAATGCCATGTGTTAAGTAATGTAACACCATGTACTATATGCACACTTGAGGACCCTGACTAACATCCACCCTCACCAAGCATGAAGCCACAAAATGACGATGGGATGATCAATTGCAATAACTGGCTGAAGTAATGCAGTTAGTCAAAGGGGAGCCAATGTGCTTCAGCCTGGGAAGACATGCTGAGCATGACATGATGCACCACCTGCTAGGGGTGGCATGCACCTATCAGTCCAGGCCCCATGGATACTGGCAAAGGCTGTCAGTACCCACAGCATGCCCTGAATAGGTAAGTCTCAAAACACAAACCCACCTTCATAGGTACCACAAGGGATAGGAACCTAGATGTAATGCTACCCAATGCCAGAAGTCTAAACAGCAAGATGTGTGCAGTGTAAACGCACACAGTATGGAGAATGTTGATATCAGTCCTGTAATAGAAAACTGGGTCAAGGCTCACATCAGCACCTTAACACTACCAGGTTACACCTCATACTGTGCTGTACAGCCTCAAAACATGGAACAAGCTACAAAAGGAGGGTGACTAGCAATAAATGTCAAGGATAACCACACCCCCATGTTGGTACCACAACAAGAAGCAGCATGGATTAGCCATGGTCAAATACCAATGGCTAAAACCGCCTCCCAGTATATAGCCTGCTGCAGACTACTGTCCTAATACCAGGAACTGCACCTGGCCTATGTTGGAATACATGAATATATCAAGCCCCCCAAACCACATTATATTGGTTGACTGAAAATACCCAGACATACACTGGGAGCATTATACTAGCACCAACACAGTAGGAGAAAAGTTCCCAGAATCCATAAACCAAAATGCCCAGGAACAATGTACCACTCCCACAAGAGGGGTAAGCATACTGGATGTGATAATCAGCAACATGCGTACTGGATGGCAAGATGAGAAGTGTATCCCTCACTGGTAAGAACAGACCATAGAGTAATCACACCGGATATACTCATCCTGACCACAGTCCCTGGCCAGAAAACCACAGTGAAAAACATGTGCAAAGCATAAGTTGCACCCCTCCAAACCGATGTGGAATCCACAAAAGGCCCTGTGCAGGTGCAGAATATGGGACACACCGCAGAACATGTTATACAGGCATTCCATGAACACAGCCAGGAATGCTTGGATTATGCAATCACAAATAACAACAAGACACAATGCCATACACGCAGGCATCTGGCATGCTGGACTCCAGCCATTACCAAACCATGCAAGAGAATGAGGAAGCTACTACATGATAGAGCAAACATAAAAAGGGAAGTAATCACTGATCAGTAGTATGGCAATAAAATATGTCCACACATACAATCCACTAAGGCCAGCCACAACAAGTAGAATCTGTGAATCCAGAGGCAATGTGACACCTGCCCCAAGTACACAGACAACCCTCAACTCCCCCCAATAAATACAAATATATGTGAAAGATGCAACCATTTATCCAAACCGGAGGCTGAGCTCCCCCAACTCAGTACTGTCAAAACTAGTCAGGAGGAGAAGGTAACCACATACACCACAAACCCAGTCCCACATAGACCTATCACAACTGTAAACCAAACACATAAGCACAGAAAAACATTCCCGGAGGCCCTAATTACAAACACACCACACCAACAGAGGCCTCCAAAGCAGACCCCAAACAACCACAACCTCCAAACATAGCACATGCAACACATAGTACACAAAGCTGGTGTGCCAAACAGTTACAGGCCAGAAGGAGAAACAACATGCCTGATACAGTTGTAATAGGTGTCTGTATAGGCAGACACACTGCTGTCCCACTCACCAGACTGATCAAGGGAAAGGGTACAGTAAGCTGCATGTAGGCTGCCACAATATGCCACATAACACAAGTACGCAGGTCACCCCAAAGCAAGCAGAAATATGATGCACTCATTGTCCATGCTGGTGTGAATGACCTGAGATGTACCTCCCTGGACTACATGAAAAGAGACATGGATGAGCTTTCTGAGTATGTACTCCAGGCCGGTATGACACTGGCCGTTTGCAGCATCCAACCCTCACCAAGAATGATGCCACAGTACAAACACAGAATAATCAGCTTTAACAGGTGGCACAGTTACAGCTGTCAGTCCAAGAGGGTCTAATGTCTGTCTGCTAGAGATGTCATGCATGACAAGCCATGCTGCTGTTCCAGGGATGGCTTGCACCTGTTACCACTGGGTGTCTGGATACTGGATAAGGCCTTTGTCACCTCCATAGAGCCATACGTAGGCAAGGCCAAAAAGACTAACCCACCACCCTAGAAAACATAAGTGGTAAGAAGCATAAGGGTAATGCTGACCAATGCCAGATGTGTAAACTGCAATATGCATGCTCCTGAGGCATTTCCCAGTATGGAGAACATTGATGTCTGTGCAGTGACAGAAGCCTGCTGCAAGCCTACTGACAGCACACCAGCACTACCAGGTTATACCACATATCATGCGTTATGGCCCCAACACCTGGACTAAAACATCAAAGGAGGGGGAGTATCCATATGCAGCACAGACACCCATACAGCCAGGTAACTGACAATGCACGAAGCAGCAGAGACCACCCATGTGCACCTAAGTGTAGTCAAAACTGCTGTACAGTCTGTAGCATGCGACAGACCACACTCTAACACACAGGAACCCCACCCAGACATCCTGAAGACACTGGACAGTATGAATGTCCCACCAAATACCAGACAAGGTACTCACAAATTACCACATAGGTGGTAAATCATTATGTATGCAAGGAGTAATCAGGGACCTAGGGACACAAGTTGACAGTAACCTGTCATGTGACACTCACAATGCCAATGTGGCTAGGAAGACTGTTTATATTGGACACCTTTTCGTGAAAGGATTCACATCTACATCAACAGAGGTCATTGTGCCCCTGTACTGTTCCCTTATCAGACCCATAATCTAGTACAATGACTCATATGGGATGTACCGTACCTGACACCTGCAGTGGTTAGAAAGACCTCAAAGGTACCTCACCAAGAGGATAAAGGGTGTCAAATATATGTCATATGCTGCCTGGCTGTAGACACCCCAGCTGAATGCAGTCACAGACTGCCTACACAGAGGCATTGTATGTCTGTTGTACAAGGCCATGTCCAACACAGGAGAAATGGACATGCTCCACCCCAGGAAATCAAAGCCATTGGAGCTGTGAGAGTGACAGATGTCAGCCTCAACACATAATGAAATAGGATGTGCTGGAGGGACAGATACATAACCCAGAGGCTCCCCACACCCAGGAACAGGATCCCAATCCATGTTAGGCAGAGCCCCTCACTGACACCCCTCAACAGGAATACTGTCAAGTGGATGGATGATCGTAGATGTACACTGGGGGGCTTCACTGTGTCATGTCCAGACAGAGGCACAGTAAAGAAAATCATAAATGGCCATAATAGTCACATAGCAAGGGGCGGCGAAAGACACACACACTCTGGCTAGGCTTACTAATGCCCTAGGGTGGATAGCCTAGTATGAACCTATAAACCTATAAAGATACAAATTGTACAGGACACTAAGGATAATCACAAGGCTTACTCAACTGATGGTAGGAACCATGTTGGGAATTCACAGATATGCTCCAAATCACACAGATATTACAAACAACATACCAAACACACACACATATTGCCAACATACAACCTGAGAGGTGCAGTGCAAACCCCCCCCCCTGAATGCAAAATATCTATCCCAGTAGACTGCTGGCCCCCTGACATTGCAGATGCTGAGGAAAACACACAGCAAAAAAGGTATGTGATGGTGTCCTGGGCTGAGGCCAACATGGACTCCAAGAAGAATGGAATGCCAAATAACACTACTGCCCAATGTCAGCCTTACCACAGGATATGTACCCAAAGAGCAGTGTACAACAACAGTGGTCCTTCACAACAAAGGTGTTGCCTGAATGGATACTGCAAACTACCACCCCAGGATCCTGACAAGCTTGGTCTGCACAGCTATGGAAAGGATCAGTATGTACCACAGATATAAAGCTACCGTGAACCTACTGACACCAGACTCTACACAGTGTGGCTGTCATAAGTGCAGATCCTGCCCCTAAACATGTTTGACCCATTTGAAACAGTCATTAAGGTCATTGGTGAGGGCAATGTGGTCCACACAGCATAGCTGGACCGTGCATATGCTTCCAGACAATACCCTATGAGTACAGTAGGGATATCTTCACCAGCTTAAATATAAACCCCTTTGTCAGTAAAGGGGTTGCAAACCAGACCAAGGACAGAACTGACATTGTCAGACATGCTGCATCCATGTCAGACTACAAAGCAGATATGAGTGGCATCCCACAAGGCTTGGTCCTGGGACCTCCTCCGTTCCGTATATATGTCCCATAGGTACAGGCCAACATGGAAGGACTGTGACTGAACATGTATGCAGAGGAGTACAAACTGCCCACCATATCTGACCCCCAGCTGACACAAGCAACCCACAAAAGGGCCACATAGAAACAGACAACTGGAGCCATAGCCATGTCAGCAAGCTAATTGCAGAAATGTGTATAGACAACCACCGTGGATATACAGTAAGTGCACACCAATTACCACACAGGTGTACCTAACATGTAATGAGAGACCTGGGGACACAAGGTGATAGATATCCTGCATTGGACAAATATGTGGCTGTAGTGTTCGCAGAAACATACCATATACCCACCCAATCATGAAGGTTGTCAGATCTAGATAAGGGGAGGTCACTGTGGCTCTGCAGTCATCCTTCATCAGCGTCACAATTGACTACAATAGCCCCTGTGGGATATACCTCAGCAGACACCTCCATCAACTGTAAAGTCCACATCAGTACCCCACCAGGAGTAGCAAAGAGCATGAACAGATGCCATGTGTTGCCTGATTAAACAAACTGCAGCTCCACACACTGCCATACTGCCCACCCAGAGGCAAGCTGTGCCTGATGTATGAAGCCATGTCCAAGCTGGAATTGAGGAACATGCTGCACCTTGTACAATCTGAATGGCAGTGAGCTATGCACATGAGAGACCTGAACCCCAGCACTGACATACATAGGACAAGCTGTACTGAATGATCCATAACACAGAAGCCACCCCCACTCTTGAGTAAACTCCCAGTACAGGTTAGGAAGAGAGTCTCCTATCGACACCCCTCAAGAGGAATCCTGATGAATGGATGGGAGATGGTAGGTTAACCCTGGGTATCACTGTTATGTCAGAGGTAGACGGAGGCACAGTATACTAACCATGACATATGTCATGGCAAACTCCAGTTACAATGTGTGTTGAAGGACAAACACGCTCTGTGACTAACATCAGAAATGGCCTAGGGAACATCGCTAGTGTTTGCCAATGTCCACCTATGTTGTGGAATACACTACCAATGTTGGACAAGCCTGGTGTAGGTAGTCCATATCTGAACATAATGCAACATGGTCATATGTGCACAACTGGCCCCTACACAGTCTGTTGTGCTCACTATGAAGATGTCAAGCAGTGATAATACTAAAGCCCAGGATACTGTCCACCATAGTGAAAGTACTGAACCAGTACACTATACGGTACTACAGTGTTAGGTCATTATGAAAGGATGTTGACAACTGTATGCAAAGTATCCCATGCAATCCCTGCAGGCACAGTATAATCCCTATTGTGGCAGACACGAAGCAGTTGGCCAGTAAGTACACAACATGAAACCCAACACACAACCATAAACGTGAGATATTGTTGAAGTTCACACACACCCAAATATGTGGTGGACTGCAGAGTTCAACATATGGAAAGCTCACACTGGGCATGCTCGCACACTTTGATAAATGAGGCATATGTCAGACAACATGCCATGGAAAGGCTGAACTGGGCATGCTCACACACTTAGGCCATATCTCCGTTTAGCAGTTGCCCACACATATCTGGTATTTGTACGTGTCATTCCAGAAACCAACCACAACACAGCAATCTGCCCAGTGCACACAGTAAATGACTACAGAGACATAAGTGATATAGTGGATCGCCCTCATATTCAAACATCTTCCACAGATACACAAGTTGTTCATAGGAACAGGGAATGTTATGGCAATAAAGACCTGCAAACAGTCTAACAGCAACAAATATTGTGCATCTGACAATTAAACATATGGGTGTAGAGGTCAATACTAGGCTGTTTGCCCTAGGGAATGGCAGCTTAGCCAGAGTGTGCATGGCATCTGCATCCCCAGTACAGTAGGCTACTGTGCCACTGTAAAGTAGGTCACATAAGGCAACGTGTGAGGCTAGTGAGCTGTGCCTCTGTCAAGCAGGGGCACAGTGGAGATCCCAGGGTTTGAATTTGCTAAGCCACATCCATGTTGTTGGTGTGTGCTGGAAGAGGGTTGCTGAGGACCTCTAACAGTAAGTGGGTGTCAATAACAGACTGAGGGGAGCCCGATCTGCATTGTCTGGACAATTCCACTGTCAACACTGTGTTGTGATGATTATGTGGGATTGAAGTGTCATGCCGGTACTGTTCACAGATGTCCTCCCTCTGTGGGCTACAGCTCTGCAATGTATTAGCTCACTCTATCTGTTGGACGGCTCATATATGGCTGGTGTACACCTGACAGGTGTCTTGTTGTGGAGCAGTCATGGGTATATGTGGGATGGCATGATCAATGCAAACCTTACACATGATCATAGAATGCAATTGTCAAGGATTATGCAGAGTGGCCAGTATAGTCCCCCAGCATGGGTCCTCTGAAGTCGTCCACCCCAGTCTTCACAAGTGTAGAGTCTGCTTGTGCTAAATACAGTTTGTTTGCAGTGACAACCTTGCCTGTGGGTGCGGATGGGATATGGATGTCCAGGGAAAGGTGGGTATGGTCAGATATCAACAATGGTGGTCTACCTCTGGTGTGGAACAGTGAGTACCCATGTTACAGATGGACAGGTGCAATATGTATTCCCCCATGTGGCTGTGGTGAGTGGTTCTACCATAGCACATGGACCCACAAATTGTAGTGGCTGTAGGGTAAAGTTGTAGAGGCCTGAGTAATTCCCACACACAATATGCCTGTACCTGATGTTAACAACTGGAATGGTGTATGTGAACACATGCATATCCCGGCACTGTTCCCAGGGAAGCAAAGTGTGTGTCCTGGATGTGGGAGTAGTGTTCTGGACTGGTTGTGTTGTGTGTTACAGGTCCTGTGGTCACGAAGCATGGTATAGAACATAACCTGCCAGTGCGATGTGCATATCTGACCCTGAAGTAGGTAGCTGCAAATGCATATATATGCTATCCCCCACCTGACAGGTAGTACTAGATGTACATACCTCTGTAGAAATAAAGATGACAGCACCCTATAAATACTGCAGGTGCAAAACAGATGCCCAGTAATTCGGATAGCGCGCTCTGCTAATGCGTCTCCCTCAAGTGCCATAATATAGTTAGGTAGGGGTTTGAACCATGCAAATGCTCAGTGTGTGTGTGTGTGTGTGTGTGTGTGTGTGTGTGTGTGTGGGTGAGCGGGGTTGATGTGTGTGCAAGTCTGTGTGAGGGAAGTGTCCCTTTTGGCAACTGGGAAAACACTCTACAGGATGCACATTCCTCTTTCTAAGCACTGATGATGTCAGCACCCTATAAGTACAGCAGGAGAAGAGAAACCTCCCAGTAATGCGAATAGCGCGCTCTGCTTAATGTGTCTGTCATGAGTGTCATAACATAGTTGAGAAGGGGTTTGAATCCTGCAACCGCCCAGTGTGTGTGGAGGGGGGTTAGTGTGTGTGCAAGTCTGTGTGAGGGAAGTGTCCCTTTTGGCAACTGGTAAAACACTCTACAGGATGCACATTCCCATTTCTAAGCACTGATGATGTCAGCACCCTATAAGTACAGCAGGAGAAGAGAAACCTCCCAATAATGCGAATAGCACGCTCTGCTAATGCGTCTGTCACGAGTGTCATAACATAGTTAGGTAGGGGTTTAAATCCTGCAACCGCCCAGTGTGTGTGGAGAGGGGTTAGTGTGTGCGCAAGTCTGTGTGAGGGAAGTGTCCCTTTTGGCAACTGGGAAAACACTCTACAGGATGCACATTCCCCTATCTAAGCACTGATGATGTCAGCACCCTATAAGTACAGCAGGAGAAGGGAAACCTCCCAGTAATTCGAATAGTGCACTCTGCTAATGCGTCACTCTCAAGTGTCATAACATAGTTAGGTAGGGGTTTGAAACCTACAAATGGCAAGTGGGGTTTGAAACCTGCAAATGGCAAGTGTGGGTGTTTGGATGAGGGGAGTTTGTATGTGTGCAATACTGTATGAAAGACATGTGCTTTTTGGCAATCAGGAGATCACACTACATGATGCACAGTACCCTTTCCAAACACTGATGATGTCAGCACCCTATAAGTACAGCTGGAGAAGGGACACCTCCCAATAATCCCAATAGCACATTCTGCTAATGCGTCTCTCTCAAGTGTCATAACATAGTTAGGTAGGAGTTTGAAACCTGCAAATGGCAAGTGTGTGTGTTTGGATGTGGGGAGTTTGTGTGTATGCAATTCTGTATGAAAAACATGTGCTTTTTGGCAATCAGGAGATCACACTGCATGATGCACATTCCCCTTTCCAAACACTGATGATGTCAGCACCCTATAAGTAAAGCCAGAGAAGAGGAACCTCCTAGTAATCCAAATAGTGTGCTTCGCTAATGCGTCTCTCTCACGTGTCGTGACATAGTTAGGTAGGGGTATGAATCCTGCAAATGGCAAGTGTGTGTGGGGGTAGTAGGGTGTGTGTAATTGCAAGTGTGAGAGAACAGATCCTTTTGGCAACTACTACAATACACCAGATGCTGCATATTCCCCCAGTAAACACAGGGGATGTCACCACACTATCAGTACAGCCAAACAGGGCTACTTGGCCAGTAATGCCAATAGTGCTCTCCACTACTGGGTCTATTACCATTGTCACAGCACAGATAGGTATGTTTTGGAAACCCACAACTGCCACGTGTGGTTGTGTTACACAATATGACCTTGTGTGGGTTGTTGTGCATAACAATGCATGCCATTGCCTAAACCAGCAATGGCAATGCACACATGATGTATGTGTGTGACACGTACACATAAATACCTGTGACCTGCAGTAGTTACCATGTCTGACATGTGCCTCAAGTGGATGAATGGTATTCGCAATGCATAACAATATGACTGTGTCTTACTGTGCATGGGGCCGCACGCGGTATGTGTCTATACAGTGTGGGTTGTATATGGTATAATACCTACAGCAGGGGATACACATCTGGTCTGGGCCATATAGTCTACATGTAGTTGATGAACAGGTGCTGCATGTTCCCACCTGTTGTGGGAGTGGTAACATGTTATTCCACTGGAATTCAGTCACCACATGCTGGGAACCTTTCGGCTAGTGTGTTGTAGCTACAGTAATGCTCACGCATAATGTTTGGCTGGATGCAGTCCAGCCATATAAAGACATTTCCTGAGACTGTCATATTGCCAGTGTTGTTAGGGAGGATAGGTGGGTTTCCTGTGTATGGGCGGGTTGCGTGTGCCAGGCTATGAACCAGAAGGCAGTCCAACACACTGTTAGCTGCTCATGGATAGGCCCTGATGCTTTGTGCTGTGCCAACAACCTGGAGGTGTGTGTATCTGTGGTGCCTTGGGATACCACCCCCCTGTCCATGTGTGTTACATGTGTAGGGGACGACAGGCATGGTATGAGGTATAACCTGGCAGTGATGGGTTGCACCTGTGAGCCGTGAATCAGGAATCTGGTACTGCACAGATATTGCAGTTCACAGTGCTGCGGACAGTGTCCAGTGCATGCATCTTGCAGTGTACACTGCTGGTGTTGTGTAGCATCACTGTTAGTGTCCTATCCTGTGTGATACCCGTGGAGGTGGCTATG
Source organism: Protopterus annectens (assembly GCF_019279795.1). Lineage (NCBI taxonomy): Eukaryota > Metazoa > Chordata > Ceratodontiformes > Protopteridae > Protopterus > Protopterus annectens. Next base: position 1,639,227,605 of record NC_056725.1, on the reverse strand, counting down.
TAATCCATGTCCTGCAGCAAAAGGCACTATGTGTGTATCAAGGGGCTTTGCCAATATACAGTGGCCCATGGGTGTCACGTGCAAGCTGGCCCTCGCAAAAAATTGTGGCTTCCCTAGCATGTAAGCACACGTTGACAGCCAGTGGATACCCTATGAATGACATTGGAGATTGAGCAGAATGTAGACATATAACACCCTTCCTACATATTGTGGTAGCATACCTGGTGAGGGTATGATGGCAACCAAGATCAGGCTCATACTGGCCCATGCCACATGCTGATAGATCCCTTCTATGTTCCCTATCATATAGTCCAGGGAGGTATGTCTCAGGTCATCCATAGTGGCATGGTCAATAACTGAGTCATATGTGTCCATGCCTCTGACTGACCTATATGCATGTGTTTTGTGGTGGACCATAATGCCCCACAGGCATATCACTGTGACCTTCACCATGTACAGCCTGTTGAGCGGGACCCATATGCAGTGGCCAAGAGAGGTACCTGACACATCTGTAGCAGGTGTGTTGTGTAGCCCTACAGGCTGTGAGTGTGTGGCACACGGGATGTGTGTGCCATGTGTGGCATGTGCTCTGTTCCGACGTAACGTATGCCTGTGTGCCAGCTGTGGATGTGTGTGATGCTCAGGCAGGATGCTATTCTGAGTCTCCAAGTATGCCCCAGTGTGTTCAGATTGCTATCAGTGCGGGTTTATGCCAGACAGGTATTGTAGTCACTGTAGTATGTCATGCAACCTGACAGGGTATGGCAGTACTGGGTTCAGAGTGCTCAATCCCCAGATTGGCTATGTGGTGGCATCCCACACATGTGTTGTACGTTCCTGGCCAGGGGTGAGGGTTGACTGCATACATGTGGCAGCTGTGGCATTGCCACATGACTCACATAAACCACAACTGGACCATAGAGGTGATTCATAGGTTACCTTTGCACATGCTACCATAGTAGTGTGATTGCCATGGTGATTACCAACACATAGGGCCAATGGGGAACAACATACTGCAGGTGTGTATGTGTGGGTGTACTGCTACTGATTTCATAGCACTGGCATATATGACTGCACACGTGGGTAAATGCCAGGTAAGTCATGTGCAATGTGTCACAGGCAACATACATGCAAACAGGACAGACAGTGACGTTCTGTCATGTGGAAACTTGACATACGTATAGTACGCTATGCAGATGTCACTAGGAGTCCACAGAAGCACTGTAACTCTGCATTGCAGGTGGAAGCAGTGTTCCAGGGAACCCCAAGCGAACATGCATGCAAACAATGCTACAGTAAGCAGGGCTGGAAGTAGTCCATTGTACAACAAAGAAGGGGTAACACTAACAGTAGGTAACAGTGCAAATATGTAGGTACTATCAACATGTACCCAGGAATGCAGAGCTCAGATGTCCATGGTAGAACTGATATTATGTCATAGTTAATTGTGATTTGTATTACATTGGTACTGCACACATATCAACATGCGCAAACATCCACATTGCATAGTCGTTGTGGGCAACTTGCCACCATTACTGTACATGTCCATCATTGCGCATCACTACTTGCATTAGCTTCCCCCCTGTGCTACCTATGTATGTGGCTATCTGTTGACATCCTTACCACCGGTATGCAATAATGTGCAGCTGTTACACTATGGTACTTACTATGGGTGTAGATAACAATTCAGAACAATCATACGGTTACTGCATCAGGCATGCTGGGATATACACACAGTCATATCAGCACACTGTACTGTTACCAACATGATACTACTAATACACTTCTATGTAGTCACCCTGTGCATTAGCAACGTGTTTACCTGTTCCTGCACTGATGTTGGAGATTGCAGGAGGTGGCACAGTTTCATCATATGCACATGGTGTGAATTAGGTATGCCTGAGTCTGCCACTGATACCACCAATTGACATGTGTGTGTATGTGTGTTGGTGAGGGACAGCAGTACAGGGTTGGGCACTGTTGGTGCAGTGTGTGCTTGTATGTGGTAGCCCTAGGTGTTAACATTTCACATGTGTGTATGCATGCACACAGTTCCACCTCATGGCTGCCATATACAGGAGTTTGTGGACAGCCACAGACTGCACCTGGCAGGTCATACAGATCAGTGTCTGTGGGCATGGACACGGTACCTGTGCCTGGCAGGGGTGCTACGGACCGTATCTGGTACTAAGCCAGACTGGGTACTGTCATCAGAAGCGGAAATGTGTTGACTGGACACAGGTCCCTGTTGGGACTGTCCAGAGCCACGTGCATGTGGTCTCCTGGGACGTTCCGTTGACAGCACAGACCCAGCATTGCTGGGGCTACTGCTGGCACTATGTGGGCATCTGCGGGCCTGTTGTCGTCCGCGCCGACTGCCAGCTGCTGCTGTTGCTGGCATACGGCCACGTCGACGCCGCATCCGTCCACCATTGCCCTGGCTCATGGTCATGTGGTTGTGGAACTGCTGTAATATGTCCCCACAATGTCTGTCTATGACATTGGTGAAATTACGGATAGCATCCGCGATGTCACGCATACTGTCAGTCATGGCTGTGCGACATGCTCTCAGCTCCCTCAGACCCTGTCTGGTGTACCTTTCCATACGCGACTGTGCCTGCATGACAGCCCAAAACATAGCTGAGGTTGACAGACCTCTTTGGGCATGTCTGCCAGAGGCAGTACGCCCATGGATTGCTCCCACGAGAACCCATGGGCAACTGTCTGTGTGGTACCATCGCAGGACCCTGCCCATGGCTGCTGTGTGGGGAAGCATGTGCCACAGATACCACATTACCCTGGTCAATGCCCACTGTATCCTGTCCATCACCTAGGGACAATGGTGACATAGGATGTACTGGCAGGATGACTGTGCGCAATGATGGGGTTGACAGCTGTGTACTGTCAATTGGCTGACCAATGACGGACCCTGACACACCGTCCTGTGCCATTACACAGATATCATCATTATCAGTACCTGTGATACCAGATTCAGGTTCCCTGCTGCAGGACACCAGAGCAGCACCAGAACCTGTGGGAGGAAGACAGGAAACACAGTTTACAATGTCTACACAATGTTACCAGTGATGCACTTATGCACACATGCACACGTGGACACATGCACACATGCACACATGCACACATGGACACAGGCACACATGCACACATGCACACATGCACATGTGCACACATGGACACAGGCACACATACACACATGCACACATGCACACGTGGACACAGGCACACATGCACACATGCACACGTGCACACATGGAGACATGTACACATGGACACATGCACACATGCACACGTGGACACAGGCACACATGCACACATGCACATGTGGACACAGGCACACATGCACACATGCACACATTCACACGTGGACACAGGCACACATGCACACATGCACACCCCGCAGTATACACACAGAGCACTACTGAGTTACACTAGTATTACTAGCACTATCAGGACTATTATAGGTATTGTTAAAACACACTCACCAGCATGGATGGGCTGCCTTGCTGTAACACCGGAGGGACCTGCAGAAATGAGGAGATTAATGTCAGTGGGCACAACTGTGCCATTGATACTGCATATGATACAGTGCAGTAGTACACCAGTTGCATTTCACACGTCAGCTGCTGATATTGGCAATATCATACCTGCACAATTACATACTATGTTGACAGCTACATACCATGGACACACCTTACACATGCATAAACTAACAGTGTACAGAACAGTCAGGTGTACATATGGCATATTACCTGCACACTCCATGTCGTGTTGCTGTGTGGATCCAGCCTCCATCATGATGCAGGTGTGTTGCTGTTGATGTTATGGGGCTGGAGCCACAACACTTAGGAGTAGCCCCTCCAGTCTGGTGAGGGGGGATGTGTGGCCACCCCACCTCCTGTGGCAACCTGTTGCCTGTGGATATCCGACGCACGCTGACGGACATTTCTGATTAAATCACTGCAGTGATGTCGTACCTGCTCATATGTCCTATTATGCATGCCAATGTCATTTACCCTATGGACAAGGTCTTGCCACAGTGCAGCCCTCTCCTGCTGATTCTGGCTGGTGTGGGAAAACAGTATGTCATAATCCCGCACCAGGATCTGGTGTATCTCCTCATCTTCTGCTGCAGAGTAGGCAGGATTACGCTGACACGCCATGTCCCTGGAAGAGAACACAAACAGGATATCAGCAGACTATGTCAGCAATATATGGCGCACATACTATACATGATACTCAACTGTAGTGATATAGTACTACTCCCATATGTAGCATGTGTGTGTCGCTTGGTGGATACACAAGTACATGGCCAGATATCAGTGCTCAGCCAACACCTGTGCAACAATACCTGCCACATTCCATACAACATAGTAGCATGCCCCATCGGTCAGCACACTGCGACGGGTCCAATGCACAACCTCACTCTGGGGGTTAATACCCAAGGTACTGTATGTGGAACACAATCCACTAGTGTGATCTGGACACAAGTTACTCAGCCTGAATATACATATCCCACCACCACCACCACCAGCACAGTAGATTACTTTGATATGTATGTGATTAGACAGTTATTCACTTGTTTGGACTGACATGTTATCCATGCAGCCCACTGGGCCAGTGGAAGCCACAACCCACACTGCTAACCCCTTTGCGAATGCTTCCCACGGACATCCCAAAGAATGCATGGAACATGCACACACATTTCTAACCCAGACCCTATGCACAAAGGTTAGGCATCCTGTCTGGTGGACCCCAGCCAAAGGCTGATTGTACAACGATAGAAGGAGGCTACTGCAGGACAGAGCAGATTCACATTAAGGGAAGGCATCTGTGGTCAGCACTGGTAATAAGCTACGGTCTCTCGTAACAACATCCACGGCCTACTCTGGGAGGGAAATGGCCATGAACACTATAGATAACCACAAGGCCTTCTTCAGTTATGTTACACATATGGACCAAATGCCTCAGATATGCTCTGAGTTACTACACACCTACTTAACATTCACCGAACACACAGATATTGGCAACATTCTTGCAGACAGGTTCGGTGCACGTATCACCCTCCTTGCTGCCCACACTTAGAAATACTTATCACAGCTGAATGTAACCTCCCTATCATCTCACATGTCCAGGTGAGGACCGCCCTCAGCAAAGCAGAACACACAGCATCAATGTGACCTGATGGTATCCCTGGATGTGTGCTGCGTGAACTCCAAGAGGACATACAACCGCATATAAGACTGATATTTAACCTTGGCCGTACTACGGGATATGTACCTGAACACTGGCATACAGCAACAGTGGTCCCACTCCACTAAGTAGGCACCTCTACTGACCCTGGGAACTACCGCACCATAAGCTTAACCAGCCTGGTCTGCAAATCTATGGAATGATTCAGTATGGGACGCATATACAGCGATATTGGGTACCTGCAGACACTTGTTCCCAGCCAGTTGGCCTTTGTGATGGGCTGATCCTGCCTTTTGAACCTGGTTGACCTTTCAAAACAGTCACTACAGCCATTGATGAGGGCAACGCAATCCATACAGCCTACCTGGACTTGCCTAAGGCCTTCAACACAGTACTCCACTCAGGCATAATAGACAAGCTCATTAGCTTACATGTTGCCACATATGTCACATGATGGGTTGCACACTGGTTGACATACAGAATCCATAATATTGATATTGCAGGAGCCATGTCAGACTCAATGCCAGTCACATGTGGTATCCCACAGGCCTCTGTCCTAGGACCACCCTTGTTTGGCATTTATTTCTCAGATGTAAAAGCAAACATGTGTGGGTTGTGGATGACAAAGTTCCCAGATGACTGCAAACTAAGCGCCATAGTCGTTACACCAGCTGACACACACATCCTACAGACAGGCCTCACTGAAATGGAAAACTGGTGCCAGGATCATGGCCTAACACTGAATGACATGTAATGTATAGTCATCCCCTTTGGGTGGAACTACGGGCACACAACATATCACATGGACATACCTATAGATACAGACCTATGACACATATGGAGGGTTCACAGTATGTAGACTATTAACTTGGTACTTTACATTACCTGTGTTTGTCGCAGCTGGTTGCGTTACCACTACTACAGCTTCCTGCTGCTGCTGGCCCAGCTTGGTACTGACACTACTGACAGCTTCAACTTAGTTTGTGTACTGTGTGTTGTTGTTTGTGTTCTTCTTTTTTTTTTCTTTCTCTCTCTCTCTCTCTCTCTGTCTGCCTCCAGACAGTGCAATGAAAGTATTGCATGTGTGGAGTGTGAGTACAGGATGCTTTTGAAGGTATCTGCATAAGTCCATGTGATGGCCTCTGCACCAATTGTAAGCCAGCATTTGCTAATTGCATGCAGCCAGTTGTGTACTGATTGCAGTTCTCACTGTGATTTCAGGACAGTGCTATAAAAGGGTATGTGAGACAGGCGTTGCCCTTTCAGATTGTAAGGGCGAGGACCATGCTGGTATGCTGTGGATACTGTTCTGTGAGTGTAAAGGTTAGTAACTCTCTCATGATTCAGGCTGTGTTGTAGATTCACATTTCTTCATTCCTCTCTCCTGTTTCCTGTAGTAAGTGTGTATGCACACTGACACCTACAACTATATATATATATATATATATATATATATATATATATATATATATATATATATGTAAATATACATACATTTATATATGTACATTAACTGACATTATTACCTACTAGCTACCAACTAGCATGGCTGTTTCTGTTCACACACTACTATTATGGAAATCCACTAGTTTTGACAGTAAGTATAAATGACATGCTTTGTGTACTACACATCCTATATTCCCTTTACATTCATTCCTACTATTACATGATATATTTATTTTAGCACAGTGTTCTTGTATAACAGTCATGGCTTAGTGGTAGGTCATGCAGACTACTGTTTCTAAGGTTCGGGACTGACAGTGGGATTTTATTTTGCTTTTGAACTGACTACAGGACCTGTCAATCAGAGTGACTAAGGCACTTTTAAGTAATTGTAACCGGGTTAGCGCTGGTTTGCGCGGAGCTCACACATGCGCCCTGGCGTTCAGCTCCGCGCACACCCGCTTACAACCGCTTAACAGTGCTTACTCTGGTGCACACCCGCGCTATTTTCTTTGAAAGAAATGAAAATGGGGAGACAGGAAAGTGGTGAAAAAGGGGTCACAAAGAGGGTAAGACAGTAGGGAAACAAGCTTGAGTTTTGCAGGAGGGATGTAGGTAAGGCCCATAGCTGCCCATTTCTTCATCAGCAACAGCTGTGCATATGTATGTAATTTGGTGTGACATTTGAAATCTTCCATCCCTGAGAGAGGTGTCAGGACAACAATAATAGTTGTTGTACAGCCAATTGTAATTGATAGTTTCCATGTCCAGCAGACATGTGTGCGGAATGGGCATCTATGCATGGGGCGTAATTTTTTTGTGGGTACAGAGTGCCCTTTTTTTTTTTTTTTTTTTTCAGGTGAGAGTGGCATGTCAGGTGTAGGAAGTCGGTATAGCTGGGGAGGTAGGTTGGGTAGGTCAACAGACAAGACAAGCAAGATGCATACAGGGGCGGTGTATGACACATGTGGGGGGGTTACACAATTGACGGGGACGGATGTTTGGATATCCAGAGCCCATGAGCCCACAGATGGCAACAGTGGAACTGATATCCCCACCCATGGGCAGTTGCCACTGTTCCTTCACTGCCCAGGACGGGGCTGTGCTGGAGGATGTGTAGGCCGGCAAACAGGCATGCCCGTAAGTTGTGCCACCTGTGCCTCAAGCTGGCATAGGGGCCCAAGAACAGAGTCCCGGATCTCCCTACGCACCACAGTCCGGATGCTACGGAGGGTGAGTGGTGGTTCTCCTCCGGCCACACTTGTAGAGGGGGGACGGGCCCCATCCCCTGCAGTGCTTCCACCCGCAAGTGGCACAGGGCCACCAGAGGAGGGTCCAGACTGGGTACAAGTGCCAGGTGCACTCACCAGCTGAGGTGGGAGAGGTGGGTCCGCTGGAACCCGCCTTCCCTGTCGTCCTACATTTTGCATTATGTCATGACAGTTTGGGTTAGTAACATACAATACCATTCGCAATTAGTTGTAACAGCATGCATTAGTATTACCATTAACCAAACACCCAGATATTCACACCATTGAACAGCGAACATAACACATGCATAATTTGAACAGCAATACACAGTCCAACAACATGCAGGGTTGATTGATGGCAACAGGCCATCAGGTTTGGATGTATGAACAGGGCAGATGCATCAACGTACATGCAAATATTTATGACCCAACAGGACAAATGTCCAGGGGTGTTAATTGTGATTGCACATACCAATTTCACGTGGAATGGATTATATGTGGTTATAGGGTGGGGTGAAGAAAATATTATTAACACCTTCGAATACCAATACATATGCTGTACATTTCTAATAGCTGCAGATATATACACACTACTGTTCTAACTACAGTTTCCTATATGATAACTACTTCAATTTGGTGATAGGACTGTTACTGCTACATCAATATACATTTTATTGTTATTCATGCACATTCATATCTGGCTTTGCTCAGCTACATCATCCTGCTACATTTGCTTTATATAGCTATAGACAACTGTGGATGTTTGGTATTTCAGACAATCATACTATCTGCATATTGCAGACTGAGAGCAACATATCCAGATTTTGGGATACACATTCCAGCTGCAGCAACACTTTGAACACATTTTGCAGTTTGGTTCTACTTGTCACATTCATTTCATTCTGTACTGACTGCAGTATACTTTATTCAGGGGTTATTACTACTTTATTGGTGGATTCATAACTCTTTCTCACACTCTCTCACTTGTTTTCATTTTACTATTCAGGATGGTACTTACTTCTAGGCTTTATTGACATGTTTTACCTGTAGTTATTACAATCCTTTCCAGCAGTCTCACTTTTGTCATGTTTCAGTATTTCAACAGGGATATATTTCGCACATGTGATTTGCTCATCTTCTGCAGCTGTACTTTTCAGCCTGCTGCAGGTTGTGTACTATTATATTACAGGTGGGGCATCTTTATTTCAGACTTTATTTTAGACATTTTCATTTTTCTGTTTGGATTACAGACTGCAACACACTTTTGTAATCAAGCAATACTAGCAAACACTCTTACACTGTTACTTGCACATTTTATTACTTAGTGACTACACTGCACTCTTTTGCTAACTGTCATACTTTTATATTTCTTTACAGTTACTGGGTGTGGATTACTGACCTGCCTGGTGGCGCAACCGCACCAGCCTATCGCCATAGGCTCTGCGGTCCACAGAACGGACACCTGCAGCTGTAATATAAATGAAGTAATATTGGAATACACATCTCCATAATATCAGCTAGTTTAATTTCTTACATACATAATTAAATGTAACTTACTCAGTAGTGGGGCGTTGGGCATTTGCCAGGCCTCCTGGATCCAAAGGTTCAATTGGTCCTGCTTCAGTCTCTTCAGGTCCGCATGGTGGTGATGGACCTGCTCACCAGTCCTTGGAATCCCTGTGGCACTGATGAGATCATGAGCCAACCGGTCCCACGCCTCAGCCCTATATGCTCCCCACAGGACCTGGCCCTGCATGAGTTGGGCCTCATGATTGTGGACTAGGAGCCAGACCATGTATCTGGACTCCTCAACGCCCCACCTCTGTGCTCGAAAGCAACTACCATCACCTACTCCTGACATTCTGGCTGCAAGTTAGTTCTACAATCGTTTATGCTGTGTATTCCCGCCTATGGTGCTTATATATGCCGTTTTTCCCACACTTATCTGTGATTGGCCATTTTGGAATTGTATCAACTTCACAAAACCTGCTTTGTCATGCTCCACTTTCTATTCATTCCTATATATTTGCTATTACTGCATTTCTAAGTACAGCTGTCATGGCTTAGTGGTACAGTACCTTGACTATTTTGCATGGTGACCTGGATTCGAACCTGGCCACTGCTTTTTATATTTTATGACTGTCTAGACAGGCTAGGGGGTGTGTCTGTGTAAAGGCAGTTTTGTTACAGCTTGCTCAACGTTGCCCGTCGGTTAGCTTGTTGGCGCGATGCGCAGTTCCGCGCAAATGGGTTACGCTGGTTTACGCTTCATTTGGCTGTCAGCACGCATATTACGCTCAGCTCAGCTAGGGTCACACAGTTTCAGCGTGTTAAACCACTGCTCACCTACGGGCACTCATTTTACACCTGCTAAACCACTGCTCACCTACGGGCACTCATTTTACACCTGTTAAACCACTGCTCACCTATGGGCAGATGCACTCACCTTGTTAAACTGTAGCTCAGCTATAGGCACATCTGGCATTTTTTATTATTTTGTTATCTCACATTTCTTCAAAAAAAATGGCCTATTTCATTACATTTTACATAAAATATAATTTTATATGTGCACATGTTTGTCAGGGACTTGTTTCGTGCTTATTTTACTAAAAATAAAAATTGATGTTGTGGGGCTTGAACCATGACTGCCTGCTCTTCAGCCAACATCTCTACCGCTACGCTATTGCTTCTTGGCTTACTTTGCATATTTAGTTCTTATATGCTTTTCCACTGACTGCTAACTGTGGCTAAGCTACGGGCACGCCCACGCAAACGAGCACACTCACGGGCAAACATCTTTATGATTTAAAAAAATATATATAACATGTTCATTTATATATTTTATGTTCATAGTCTGTGGGGGCATGTGTTGTGTTGTGTTTATTCACATTTCCATGGACTCTGTCGTGGGTGTTTACTTTGGGCACTTTTACTCTTCTGGGGGCATGTCCACTTGCAGGGCTCGGCCTACGGACACGCCCCCTACTGTCTTCCATGGACCGTGTTAGCCTTAGGTGTGATTCAGCATGCCCTCATGCATATGCATGACATGCTGACATCACACCATTTAACTGCAGCCTCCGTGTAAGCCTTGTATCTCTTACACGGAGGCTTTGTGAATCCTGCCCTGTGTCTAACACTACTACCAGAGCAGCCAATTAATTAGCCAAATTCTTTCATATCTGAAAAAAAACAAGATTAACTAATCAGTACTTGAGTATCCTTGCAGGAGCCCTTGATAAGTATGTACTCAGTTGGGGAAAACGGGTTGCAAGGATCATGTAAGTATACCTCCATACAGCATCCTTGCCAGGGTTATTAATGAAATTGGCCAATAATTTCTCACCCTTTTGGGGTGTTTTTACAAGTTAGGGATAGTTGTAATTCTTGACTCCCTCATAGACAATACCAAGCTTTTAATAGGTTCATATGATAGTACTATTCTTGCTGGCCATTTTAAGCCTAGCCAATTTCTCTTCAAAGGTGAGAATCTAGCCCTGTTTATTGTGTTTGTGAGGTAAATACATTGTCAATTATGCCAAGCCCTAAACCTACTTCTAAGGTGAAAATCGCTTTGATTTGACATTAAGGTGAGGGAGTCAGCGATGTTTAACTTCAAGGATTTGTAAATACAAATGATAAGTCTAGGTGGTCCTGGTGCGTTTTTCTCATGGAAGTGACTTAACAATGAACTCTAGCTCTTCCTTTGAGTTAGATGTCTCCAGGGTACTGATGTCATGGTGTGTTACCTGTACAAGGTCAGGATTTTGCAAAAACATCCACAATTACTCTCAGCCCCTAGAAATTGTCATTACAGTTTTTAATATACATTCATTTAAAATTATCTAAGTATTCTAGTAATATCTGTTTGCAAACATGAATTTCTTTCTACAGTTTTAATAAACTGAAAATGGGACTGATCTCTACTTTTCTTGGGTGTAAATGTTAAGAGCTACCCTGGACTGTCTCCGGTGGTCCACACTAGAGGAATTTCCCTTCGTAAAAATAACTCACTCTTGTGTCTGTAATTTTGGCCTTCTCATATTCATGCATTGCTGACAGTACTCTGTACTTGCTTTTAAAATATTTAACTAAAAGTGATTCTACATACCTTTGCATTCAATGATGCCTTGCCAAACCTCGAATACATTCTTGCTTTGGCTGCATTGAGTATATTGTTCAAGGCACATTTAAAACTTCTACTGCATCATAATGGGAATAGAATCCAATAGATTTTTATTTATGCAGTTAACCACCAGTCTTTTAACAAATCCCGCAAACTTTCAATCATGCATCATCAAGGGGGTCTGTCTTCTTATGTATCACCATCTTAGCCAGCACACAAGAAGGGGACATTTCCAGAATTTTCCCATTAGGATCAGATAGTACATACGAACAGAGGCACAACTCCTCCAGATTTTGCAAAAGTAATGAGGACAGAGCCCAATAATCTATCTTATTATTGAACATTCCTCTAGAAGCAGAGAAATTAAACTCCAGGTCTCTTTCATTCAGCACTGAATAAGGATCAGATAATTGCAAGCTCTTCACTTGTTCCATGATGACTCAATGAAATATAAAATGTCTCTCTGAATTCAAAATCAGTCTCCACTCTGATGGATATCATGCTAAGTTAAAATCCCCAGATTCATATTGGTGTAGTGCCATAAGCTACCAACTGTAAACTTCAACAGTTTGTAAGCAATGAGAAGGTCTGAGAAGTCTGATGGCACATTCTTAGACAGGTGTTATCAAATTAGTAAAAAAATTCTGTATTCATTATATGTATTTGCTTCTGTCCTGTTTCACTGTAAAACTTGGATGGTATAAATAGCTACTCCCCATTTTGATGTGGAACCTAAGCTTACCAGTTTGTATGATCTATACAAAACTTGCAGATTCTATCTCTATCTTCTGCAACTGTTAATTCATATAACATCACAATATCCACATTAAGTGATTTAGTACTTGCAAGTGGTATTTCTGTTCGGTTTTGAGTTAAACCCCTGATATTAAGTAGAGCAGTCATTTGCTATAAACAAAACTAAGCAACAACTAACCTCTATTGTTGTTAGTGTAAATACAAGATATCAGTACATGCACGACCTTCCAAAATGTACACATTGGGCAGGATTCACGATGGCTTGCACGGAGTCTAAGAGTCATGTAAGACTCCATGCAGCCATCGCGATCCAGGAACAGCCCGAAATCCCGTGTAAGAGAAAGCTAAAACGACTCTTACACGGGCAGGGCGTGGATATGCTAATCACCCCAGTTGCAGCTGAAAGGCATGCAAATGAGGTAGATTAGTGATCCACGAAGCTGAAACCAGCCCGTGTAAGAGTCTTGTTAGATGCAGAAATGTACTCAGTTGACAACTGAGTACATTTCTGCAAATAACACAATGGAGCCATGTCAGCTCCAAATAAAGGGTGCATATGTGTCAGGCAGCATGCCAATGGCCAAATATGTGGCCATTGGTAAGGTACCCCGATGCAAAAATGGGCTGCGCTACATAAAACATAAAAAGTAAGGTTATAAACCCACAAATGTGGGTTTTATGCAATGCATGGATATACAATGCAGGGAACAACAGACCAAAAACAGTATGTCCACCGTTTAGTGGTTGCTAAGGGGGGAAGCTGAGTCTAAGACATGTAATTAAGCATTAGTAGGCAATCCTATGTAAATGAGTGTTAGGATACTGAATCCCAATGTCACATAGCAAATGAGCACATTCTGAGTAGTGTAAGAGTTACATAAGGGGGAGGAACAGAGTAGGAGATAGGTGACATCACTGGGGGAATGGCAGAAAGAAATGCAGTTCATTGGAGGTCAGTGTTACGTGACAGATGTCAGACACATATCATGGAAAGAGGAGTGCCACAAGATAAGCATGGGAAAGTCAAGAAATGGAAGGGGTACACTGTTGCCAACACCAAAGTTTCTTGCTGGGGTATCGACGCAGTGCACACCAGGAGGCGAGTAGGGCAGTGCGCATGTAAGGTAGACTGAGCATGTGGGAGCCTGTAGGTAAACTTGTAAGACTGTTTGCGCTGGTGTGCATGCGTTTTAACCCGAATAAGTAGATTCTAAACTGTGTAAGCATGTGTGCGTGCGTGTAAGCCACTGTGAGAGTGTTTCCGCTGGTATGCACGTTGCTCCCCCCCTGAGGAAACAGAAAGGAAAAAGGAAGCAACAGAAATAGTAGGGAGCTAGCAGGGAATACTGCTGGAGCTAGCAGGTGAAAACAATTAGAAGCAGGCAATTACACAGGCAGAATACTAGCCCAGCCCAGCACTTAAAAGTCTGCAAACAGCAGTGCAGTATGATTCTCTCAAGAGATACTGCAAGACAGGAGTAAGCTATTAGAAGTGAAAACTGAAAAAGCTTCACTCAGACCAAAAATGCTAGGGGCTGCCATAGCTGTCATAAGGAGGCATAGGCGACTTGCTGAGGGTGGTGACAATGCAAATGCTGCCAGACAACCCACACTGAGGAGACGGAGAAGAGTGTACAGGCCCAGGGTCACCTACCAGGGGTTACATGAGCTGGAGATAGTAGAGCGCTATAGAGTGGACAGAGACCTCCTGCAGCAAATTGTTGAGCTGTGCAGGCATGCCTCACACACAGAACCAACAGAGGGGAACCCATCCCAGTGGAAACCAAGGTATGTGTTGGCTTAAGAATACTAGCAACAGGTACCTTCCAGAGACCAACTGGTGATATGATGGGATCTCACAGTCATCAGCATCCAGGGTACTACACCAGTTCCTGGATGCCATGTCGGCACATGTCGGAGATCATGTATATTTCCCCAATCCCAATTCCGTGAGGCATTGGCCAGCAATATGCGACTCTTCCAGCAAATAGTGGAATACCCTGAGAGGGTGGGTGCAATAGACTGCACGCATATATGTATCAAGGCACCAGCTGGTGAGCGAGGTAGAGCCTACATTAACCACAAGGGCTTCCCCTCCATCAACTGCCAGATCGTGTGATGCCCAGGGCATAATAATGAATGTGTGTGCTGGCTGCCCTGGAAGCTACCATGATTCCCATATCTGGCATCTGACGCAGCTGTACCAGACATTTGCCAGTGGGGACATCCCACATGGTCACTTAGTAGGGGATGCTGGATATGCACTGGAGCCGTGGCTGATGACACCCATCAGAAATGCACACACCTGAACAGGAACGCCATAATGAGGCACACACACAAACACGAAATGTAATCGAGCATGTGTTCGGGCTGCTCAAGTCACATTTCCGGTGCCTGGACACATCTGGTGGAGCCTTGCAGTACTCACCAACTACATGTACCCAAATTGTCATGGTATGTGCTATGCTACATAATATGATTCTGCGAAAACAGCTGCAGCAGGATCAGCAGAGGGCTGGGCCAAACAGCCCCCCACCATTGCCAAGTCAATCACAGGTAGAGCGTGACTCGGAGGAGGAACATCCTGAGCCTGCCCCAGTAGGCAGAAGGAGGCGTGCCCAGTATGCCTTGGCCTTGGCAAAGCGGCAACACATAGCACATACACTGGCTCAGTAGGGACCCTGGAAATGATACCTCTCTCCGACTCACACATATAGTAAAAGGGATGCCTATGTTGACACAACCTGCTTTCAAACATGTACAGGGAGTGTAGTATGTGCATCCAATATAGGCAGCCCTGCAGCACCACCTGAGGCATGATTGCCAATGTGTTAAGCAATGTAGCACCATGTAGTATATGCAAACTTGATGACTCTGACTAACATCCTACCCTCACCAAGCATGATGCCACAATATGAAGATGAGATGATCGATTGCAATAATTGGCTGAAGTATTGCTGTTAGTCAAAGGGAATCCAATGCGTGCCAGCCTGGGATGACATGCTGAGCACGACATGATGCTCCACCTGCTAGGGGTGGTGTGCACCTATCAGTCCTGGCCTTATGGATACTGGCAAAGGCTGCTGTTACCCCCAGCATGCCTTGAATAGGCAAGGCTCAAAACACAAACCCACCTCCATAGGTATCACAAGGGATAAGAACCTAGATGTAATACTACCCAATGCCAGAAGTCTAAACAGCAAGATGCATGCAGTCTAAACTCCCCTCAGCATGGAGAATGTTGATATCTGTTCTGTAACAGAAAACTGGGTCAAGGCTCACAACAGCACCCTAACACTACCAGGTTACACCTCATACTGTGCTTTACAGCCCCAAAACATGGAACAAGCTGCAAAAGGAGGGAGACTAGCAATAATTGTCAAGGATAACCGCACTCCCATGTTGGTACCACAACAGGAAGCAGCATGGACTAGCCATGGTCAAGTAACAGTGGCTAAAACTGCCTCCCAGTTTATAGCCTGCTACAGACTACCATCCTAACACCAGGAACTGCACTTGGCCTATGTTGGAATACATGAATATATCAAGCTCTCCAAACCACATTATATTGGGTGACTGAAAATACCCAAACGTAGACTGGGAGCATTATTCTAGCTCCAACACCCTAGGACAAAGGTTCCTAGAATCCATAAACCAAAATGCCCAGGAACAACGTACCACTCCCACAAGAGGGGTAAGCATACTGGATGTGATAATCAGCAACATGGGTACTGTATGGCCAGATGAGAAGTGTATCCCTCACTGGTAAGATCAGACCATAGAGTAATCACACTGGATATAGACATCCTGACCACAGTCCCTGGCCAGAAAACCACAGTGAAAAACATGTGTAAAGCAAATGTTGCACTCCTCCAAACTGATGTGGAATCCAGTAAAGGCCCTGTGCCTGTGCAAAATATGGGCCACACCTCAGAACCCGTTATACATGCATTCCATGAACACTGCCAGGAATGCATGGATTATGCAATCCCAAATAAAACCAAGGCACAATGCCATACACGCAGGCATCTGGCATGGTGGACCCCAGCCATTACCAAACCATGCAAGAGAATGAGGAAGCTACTACATGATAGAGCAAACCTAAAAAGGGAAGTAATCTCTGATCAGTATTATGGCAATAAAATATGTCCACTCATACAGTCCACTAAGGCCAGCTACAACAAGTTGAATCTGTGAATCTTGAGGCAATGTTACACCTGCCCCATATACACAGGCAACCCTCTCCTCCCCCCAAGAAATACAAATATATGTGAGAGATGCAACCATTTATCCCCTGTGCTACCTATGTAGGTGGCCATCCCTTCACAGCCTCACCACCAGTATGCAGAGATTTGCAGACAGAACACTGTGGTAATTAATATGGGTGTACAAAACAATACAATGACATTCATACTGTAACTGCATCAGGCATGTTGGTATATACCGACAATGCTATAATTACACTGTACTGTTGTCAACATCATACTATTACAATATGTCTATGTAGTCACCCTGTGCATCAGCACCATGTTAACCTGTTCCTGTACCGATCTTACAGATTGCAGGAGGTGGCACAGTTTCATCATATGCACAGGGTGTGTACCTGGTATGCCTGGGTATGCCACTGATACAACCAATTGACATGTCTGTGTGTGTGTGTTGGTGAGGGACAGCAGTACAAGATGGGGCAATGTTGATGAAGTGTGTGCGTGTATGTGGTAGCCCTAGGTGTTATCACTTTGCACGTGTGTATGAATGCACACAGTCCCACCTCATGGCTGCCATATACAGGTGTTTGTGGACAGCTGCAGACTGTACCTGCCAGGACATACAGATCACTGTCTGTGGCCACGGACACGGTACCTGTGCCTGGCAGGGGTGCTACGGACCGTATCAGGTACCAATCCAGACTGGGTACTGTCATCAGAAGCAGGTGTTTGTTGACTGGAGACAGGTCCCTGTTGGGACTGTCCAGCACCACGTGCATGTGGTCTCCTGGGGCGGTCCGATGACAGCACAGACCCAGCATTGCTGGGGCTGCTGCTGGCACTATGTGAGCGGTCGCGGCCCTGTTGTTATCTGCAACAGCTGCCAGCTGCTGCTGTTGCTGGTATACGGCCACGTCGACGCCTCAACCATCCACCATTGCCCTGGCTCATGGACATATAGTTGTGGAACAGATCTAATGTGTCCTCCCAGCGTCTGTCAATGACTTCGGTGAAGTTGCGGATGGCAGCCGCAACATCACGCATACTGTCACTCATGGCTGTGTGACATGCTCTCAGCTCCCTCAGACCCTGTCTGGTGTACCGTTCCATACGTGACTGTGCCTGCATTACAGCCCGGAACATAGCTGGGGTTGAAAGACCTCTGTGGGCATGTCTGACAGGGGCGGTATGGCCACGGATGCTCCCACGAGAACCCATGGATGTCTGCCTGTGCGGTACCATGTCAGGGCCCTGGCCATGGCTGCAGTATGGGGATGCATGTGCCACCGGTACCACATTACCTGGTCAATGCCCACTGTATCCTGTCCATCACCTAGGGACATTGGTGACAAAGGATGTATTGGCAGGATGACTGTGCACATAGATGGGGTCGACAGCTGTGTAGTGTCAATTGGCTGACCAATGATGGACCCTGGCACACCTACCTGTGCCATTACACAGGTATCATCATCACTATCCACAGCAGCTGATTCAGGTTCCCTGCTGCATGACACCAGAGCAGCATCAGAAACTGTGGGAGTAAGACAGGAAACACAGTTTATAATGTGTACACCATGCCACCACTGATGCACACATGCACACATGGGCACATGCACACATGCACACATGCACACATGGGCACATGCACACATACACACATGGGCACATGCACACATGGGCACATGCACACATGCATACATGCACACATGCATACATGCACACATGCACACATGCACACATGGGCACATGCACACACACACACATGCACACATGCACACATGGGCACATACACACATGCACACACCTCAGTATATGAGATATCAACCAACAGACACAAACACACCTGCAATCAAACACATTGCACTACTGATTCAGCCTATTATTACTATTAGTATACAGATTAGTGAAGGTAATGGTATTACACACTCACCAGCATGGATAGGCTGCCTTGCTGTTACACCAGAGGGACCTGCAGAAAAGAGACATTCATCGTCAGTGGGCACAACTGTGCCATTGATACTGTGGGCATGTTACAATTCAGTAGTGCAACAGTTAGCTTCCACAGGTGTACTGCAGATAATGAGGTTATCACTAATGCACAATAATTACCAGGATAACAGCTACAAATCGAGGACACACCATTACACATGCATAACCTAACAGTGTACAGACTGGTCACTATACACATGGTATGTTACCTGCACGCTCTGTGTCCTGCTGCTGTGTGGCTCCGGCCTCCATCATTACACATGTATGCTGTTGTTGTTGCTGCTGTGCTGGAGCCACAACACTCAGGAGTAGTCCCTCCAGTCTGGTGAGGGGGGATGTCTAGCCACCCCACCACCTGTGGCAAGCTGCTGCCTGTGGATATCTGACGCACGCTGACGGACATTTCTAATTAAATCACTGCAGTGATGGCGTACCTGCTCATATGTCCGGTTATGTGTGTCTATGTCATTTACCCGACGGACCAGGTCTTGCCACAGTGCAGCCCTCTCCTGCTGGTTCTGGCTGGTGCGGGAAAAGAGTACAGCGAAATCCCGCACCAGGCTCTGGTGTATCTCCTCCCCTTCTGCAGCGGAGTAGACTGGGTTCCTTTGGTGAACCATGTCCCTGAAAAGGAGAAGGGAAATATGTCAGCAATATCTGTCAGCAGAGTATAGCACACATAATACACATTATACTTGACTGCAGTGATATAACTTAGGCACCATATATAGCATCTGTCTGTCTATTGGGGGATACACATGTACATGACCAGATATCAGTGCTCATCAGACAACTGTGCAACAGTACCTGGCACACTCCATACAACAGACTTGTATACTGCAGCAGTCAACGCACTGTTTCAGGTACAATACACGACCCCACACTGGGGGTTTGAATTAACGTACTGTATGGGGAACATTATCAGCCCATGCACTGCACACAATGCACGTTACATATTTCACTGGTACTGCACACTACTCTTACTTGCCATAACCCTACCTACACCACAGTGACATACAGGGTAACACAGCACAACATATGGCAATGTAGTATGTGTTGATCGCAATACCCCACACACCTGTCTCTGGCCTCACACCATGGACACACACTACCATGACAGACAGACAGTCATGGTGAGCAATCACACCAGTACACAACACGCACCCAGTCACTAGCACACTCATTCCACCTCACATATTCCGTTTGCAATGTGTTAATGGGTGTGCATTGCTTCCTAGGTAGGTAGTACACTTTTGGCCCTGGGCCTACAGCAGCATACTGTTATGCTATCCTGCCCCTTGTGACACGTGTTATGGTCGTACCTGCTCCTTACAAACAGTTACACAGGGTGATTCATATGGCATATTACCTATCAGCATAACATTCAGCAGGGGTATGTCTGACATCTACTCATGGGGAGGCTTGCTTCTTAATTCTGTGTGGTCTACTACAGGATATGTCATATCTGTGGGTAGGGTCCCATACCTCCACCATGTGCTCTATACTGCAGTGACAAGGATGACAGACGTAGGTAATTTGTGTTGTGGATGTTGGAGGTGTTACCATGGTTGGGAGACAACTGTCATGGGTGTGGCCGAACTATGTATATCCAGCAGTGGTAACCTCTATGTAGGTAGTCTGTGTGCGCTCTGTGGTGTTTGAGTGCATTGACACAGTTACTTTCATATGTCTGTAACCTTCACCATATCTGTAGCTGTCATTGGAGGTACATACCATGTAGGACATTGTGGGGTGTGGAGGGGTACAGTGATCTACATGTCCATAGCTGACACACCATGTCCGCTGACACATTCCATGTACAGGTATTACAGGACTAGTGTGCCACTGTGTGTATCAATGTGGAGCCTATTGTACACTTGTTGACCCTGTTCCCCCCTGTCACATGCAGTGGTGGGCAGGCATGTACATATGTGGTGGTTACTGGTGTCAGTGTTTTTGAATGGGGTATGGTACTTCAGTATCCACACTGGTGTTCACTCCATGCCTGTGACACCAGGCACCTGTAGCAAGACATCTGCACACATGTGCCTCACACAGTCTATATATATATATATATATATATATATATATATAT
Organism: Protopterus annectens; assembly: GCF_019279795.1. Classification (NCBI taxonomy): domain Eukaryota; kingdom Metazoa; phylum Chordata; order Ceratodontiformes; family Protopteridae; genus Protopterus; species Protopterus annectens. Next base: position 1,639,206,527 of record NC_056725.1, on the reverse strand, counting down.
ATATATATATATATATATATATATATATATATATATATATATATATATATATATATATATATATATATATATATATATATATATATATATATATATATATATATATATATATATATATATATATATATCTGTATATAGATATATATCTGTTTGTATATATGTATATATCATATGTATATCTAGATGTAGATATATACATATAGATGTGGGGAAAGGGGGGAGAGAGTGAGAGAGAGACACAGGGTGAGTGTGAGTGCGAGGGGGTGGGACAGAGACTGAGAGATAGTTATATACAGACATGTCTGTTGTCAGTCAGATCTATCTGTATATGTGTAAGTCTCTACAGATATCTATATATGTATGTGTGTATTACATATATCTGTACATACATATTCTACCAATCTTGATGTCTGTGCAGTACATGAGAACCTGGTTCAAGGCTCCTGAGAGCACACCAGCGGTACCAGGCTATACCCCGTATCATGCATTTTGGCCCCAGGACTCGGGACAAAATGGACAGGGAGGGGGTGTGTCCATATTCATGGAGGACACACACACCTCCAGGTTAGTGGCAACACATGAAGCATCACAGACCATCCAGGTGCAGATAACCATAGGCAAACCTGCTATACAACTGGTAGCATGTTACAGACCACCCTCCCGATCTCAGGGACCACAGTTGGCCTTCCTGTAGACATTGGAGGATATGAATGTCCCACCACACACCATCATATTGGGATAGTGCGACTACCTTAACATACACTGGGTGCATTATCCTACCCCAAACACCCTAGCCCAAAGGTTCCCGGTATTCACTATGTCAAATGCAATGGAACAGCTGGTCATCTCTCCCACAACAGGAGATATTATACTAGACATGATCATCACAAACATGGGGACAATGTGCTACACACTGGAAGGATACCCCTCACTAGTCACATCTGACCACAGACTAATCACCCTGGATATACATATCCCACCTCCCCCACAACACAACAGACTACAGTGGGAGACCTCTCACATGCCAACTTTACACGTCTTATAACTGAGTTGGTATCCTGAATGCCCACTGGGCCAGTGTAATCCACTTCCCACAATGCAGACACCCTCACATATGCTTCTACAGACATCTCCAAGAATGCATGGATCATGCAATCACAAATGGAACCATGACCCTCTCCACCAAGGGCAGGTGTCCTGACTGGTGGACCCCAGCATTGAACAACTTGTATAACAACAGATGGTAGCTACTGCACGGCAGAGCATACTTCCATAGAGCTACAGCATCTCTCATCAGCAGTAGTAGACAGATGGGTTTTGTCGTACAAACATGCAAGGCCAACAATGAGAGGGACATTGCTATGGTCACTACAGATAACCACAAGGCCTTCCTCTGCTATGTTACACACCTGGGTGAGAACCCTCAGTTGTGTTCATAGTTAGTTCACAGTGACATACGCTACACTGAACACACAGATAATGCTAACAGTCTGGCAGACAGGTTCAGTGCAGGTTTCTACACTCCCTCACCCACACATGTGGAATTACTTATCCCAGCTGACTGTAAGCTCCCTGTCATCTCGGATGTCCAGCTGGGAAACACCCTCAGCAGAGCTGTAAACACAGCAGCAATGGGACCCAACGGTATTGTGGGTTGCATGCTATGTGAACTGCAAGAGGAGCTACACATGCACATTACATGCTATTCAGCCGTAGCCTTACTACAGCATATGTACCTGGACACTGGCATACAGCAACAGTAGTCCCATTCCACACAGGAGGCACCTCTACAGACCCTGGTAACTACCGCCCCATACGCTTAACCAGTCTGGTCTGCAACACTATGGAAAGGATCATTATGGTACCCATACACAGAGACATTGGGGACCTAGACACTTGTTCCCACCCGGTTTGGCTTTGTAGAGGGCAGATCCTGCCTTATGAACCTGGTTGACCTTTTCAAATCAGTCACTATAGCCATTGCTGAGGGCATAGCGGTCCATACAGCCTACCTGGACTTGCCTACAGCGTTCGACACAATACCGCACTCTGCCATCATAGACATGATCAACAGCTAACATGTAAATCCATATGTCACATGCTGGGTTGCAAACCAGCTAATGGATAGAAACCCTATAGTCAACCTCACTGGTGCCATGTCAGACTCAGAGCCAGTCACATGTGGTGTCCCACAGGGCTCTGTCCTGGGACTACTCATGTTCAGCATATCATTCACAGATGTGGAAGCAGACTTGGGAGGGTAGTGGCTGACAATGTTCAAAGATGACTGCATACTAGGCACCATAGGCAATACATCTGCTGACACATACATCCTACTGACAGGCCTCATGGACACCAACAACTGGTGGCGGGGTCATGGCCTGACACTGCATGCCACATAATGCATACTCATACCCTTTTGGACGGACAAGGTACCTACATATTATCACATAGACAATAACCCACTGAGTACAGACAAAGTAATCGGAGACATGGTGACACTGTGCAATGCTGACCTCTCATTTGACACTCAAGTTGCCGAAGTGGTTGGATGGACTTCCTACCTTGCCCACCTTATCATGAAGGGATTCACATCCACATCAAAAGGGGTCATTGTACCCTTATACTCCTCCCTTATCAGGCCCATGACTGTGTACTATGTCCCATTTGGTATGTACCTCACCTGGCACTTGCAACAGCTAGGGGGACCCCATGAGTACATCACCAGGTGGATCAAGGGTCTGAAACACCTGTCTTATTCTGCCAGACTAACGTAACTCATGCTCTATTCCATAGCATACTGCCTACATAGGGGTGATCTGTGCCTGATGTAGTAGGCCATGTCCAATCTGGTAGTGATGGACATGTTCCACCTCATGCAATCCAAATCCATCAGAAGCACGACAGCTATGGATTTAAACCTCAGCACACATATGAATAGGACATACTGTAGGGACAGATCCATCACTAAGAGGCTTCCCATACTGTGGAACAGGATCCCAGTTCATGTTAGGCAGAGACCCTCACTGGCACTCTTCATGTGCATTCTTGACAAGTGGATGGGAGATCATAGGTTTACAGTGGCGGTCATCTCTGTGTCACTACTAGACAGAGGCACAGTGCACTAATGCTATTATGTAGGGGGGTCTTCACTCTGTCACTACTTGGTTTCTAAATCTATTCTATACACTGTCTGCAGATAGCCTAGTACTCTACTATGCCACTGTGAAACTATATCTGTCTATGTATTTCTACATCCCTGTCTATCTATGTATACACATATGCATATTATATATATATATATATATATATATATATATATATATATATATATATACATACATATCTCGATATACATACGTATACACATGTTATATATATATATATATATATATATATATATATATATATATATATATATATATATATATATATTTACTCCTTTTAGGTCCACATATGTATACACACAGTAACGCATGCTGAACACCCATTACTGTACCACCTACATGTACATTGCACTACAATCTACATTGCTATGTGCACATAGCTACCATCACATACATATGTATGTGGAGCCTTCAGTGACAGTTTCAGTATGTCCCCGTCCCTATGCACATCCTCATATACATAGATACAGACCAATAACACATCTGGAGGGTTCACAGTATGTAGAGTATTATAGTAGTACTTTACATTACCTGTGTTTGTTGCAGCTGTTTGTGTAGGCTTGCAGTTGCTTGGCCTGCTGTCTGCCACTTTGCCTTGATGTTTCCGGCTTGTTATTTCTTTCTTTCTTTCTTTCTTTTTTTTTTTTTTTTTAGTTTTCTCTCTCTCTCTCTCTCTCTCCCTCTCTCTCTCTACCTCCAGCAGGTGCAATGACAATATTGCATGTGTGGACTGGGAGTACAGGATGCTTTTGTAGGTATCTGCACATGTCCATGTGATGGCCTCTGCACCAATTGTTAGCCAGCATTCACTAATTGCATGCAGCCTGTTGTGTAGTGATTGCAGTTCTCACTGTGATTACAGGCCTGTACTATAAAATGTCTGTTAGGTAGGCATAGCCCTTTCAGATTATCAGGGTGGGGACCATGCTGGTTTGCTGTGGACACTGTTCTGTGAGTGTAAGGGTTGGTATGTCTCTCATATTTCAGGCTGTGTTGTAGACACTGCAATGCATGTTGTTCTGTAAGCTACTGTTAGTACATTTGGCAGGGTGTCAGTGGGGCACAGTTGACATTTGTTTTCACATCAGGGACATCCCTGTAACTCAGTCACAGTTGCTATGTCTGCACTCTTAACTATTCAACTATGGCTGTGTTTATCCTGCTCTGAGTATGTGTGTGGCTTGCCAGATGCTACTGTGACATTATTACCTAGTAGCTACCAACTAGCATGACTGTTTCTCAGCACACAGTACTATTTTACAAATCCACTAGATTTGACAGTAAATATACATGACATGCTTTGTGTGCTAGACTTGTATATTCCCTTTAAATTAATTCCTACTATTTTAGGATATATTTCTTTCAGCACAATGTTCTTGTATAGCACTCATGGCTTAGTGGTAAGTCATGCAAACTATTGTTTCCAAGGTCCTGGGTTCGAGACTAAGGGAGGTATTTTATTTTGCTGCTGAGGAAACTACAGGCCTTGTCATTCAGAGTGACTAAAGCACTTTTAAGCAGTTGTAAGCTGGTTAGCACTGGTTTGCGCGGAGATCACGCATGAGCACTGCCGCTTAGCTTCGCGCACACCCGCTTACTACTGCTTAAAAGTGCTTACTCACAAGACACCACGCTATTTTCTTTGAAAGAAAAGAAAATGGGGAGATAGGAAAGTGGTGAAACAGGGGTCACAAAGAGGGTAGGACAGTAGGGAAACAAGCTCGGGTTTTGCAGGAGGGATGTAGGTAAGGCCCATAGCTGCCCATTTCTTCATCAGCAACAGCTGTGCATATGTTTGTAATTTGGTGTGACATTTGAAACCTTCCACCCCTGAGAGAGGTGTAAGGACAACAATAATACTTGTTGTACAGCCAATTGTAATTGACAGTTTACATGTCCAGCAGACATGTGTGCAAAATGGGCAGCTATGTATGGGGCATAATTTTTTTGTGGGTAGAGAGTGCCCTTTTTTTTTTTTTTTTTTTTCAGGTGAGAGTGATATGTCAGGTACAGGAAGTCAGTATAGCTGGGGAGGTAGGTTGGGTAGGTTAACAAACAAGACAAACAAGATGCATACAGGGGCGATGTATGACACATGTGGGGGGTTACACAATTGACGGGGACGGATGTTTGGATATCTCGAGGCCATGAGCCCACAGATGGCAACAGTGGAACTGAGATCCCCACCCATGGGGAGTTTCCACTGTGCCTTCACTGCCCAGGACGGGGCTGTGCTGGGGGCTGTGCAGGCTGGGCAGCAGGCACGCCCGTGAGTTGTGCCACCTGTGCCTCAAGCTGGCGTAGGGGCCCAAGCACAGTGTGCCGGATCTCCCTACGCACCACAGTCCGGACACTATGGAGGGTGAGTGGATGTTCTCCTCCAGCCACGCTTGCAGAGGGGGGACGAGCCCCATCCCCTGCAGTGCTTCCACCCGCAGGTGGCACAGGGCCACCGGAGGAGGGTCCGGCCTGGGCACTACTGCCAGGTGCACTCGCCAGCTGAGGAGGGAGAGGTGGGTCCACTGGAACCCGCCTTCCCTGTTGTCCTATGTTTTGCATTATGTTATGACAGTTTGGGTTAGTAATGTACAATACCATTCACAATTAGTTTTAACAGCATGCATTAGTATTCCCATTAACCAAACACCCATATATTCAAACCATTGAACAGCTAGCATTACACATGCATAATTTGAACAGCAATACACAATCCAACAACATGCAGGGTTGATTGATGGCAACAGGCCATCAGGTTTGGATGTATGAACAGGGCAGATGCATCAACGCACATGCAAATATGTATGAACCAGCAGGACAAATGTCCAGGGGTGTTAATTTTGATTGCACATACCAATTTCACGTGGAATGGATTATATGTGGTTATAGGGTAGGGTGAAGAAAATTTAATTAACAACTTCAAATACCAATACATATGCTGTGCATTTCTACTAGCTGCAGATATATACACACTACAGTTCTGCCTACAGTTTCCTATGTGATAACTACTTCAGGTTGGTGATAGGAATGTTACTGCTACATCAATATACATTTCATTTTTATTCATACACATTCATATCTGGCTCTGTTCAGCTACATCATCCTGCTACATTTGCTTTATATAGCTATAGACAACTGTGGATGTTTGGTATTTCAGACAACCATACTATCTGCATATTGCAGACTGAGAGAAACATATCCAGATTTTGGGACACACATTCCAGCTGCAGTACTGTTTTCAACACATGTTACTGTTTGGTTCTGCCTGTCACATTCATTTCATTCTGTACTGACTGCAGTATACTTTATTCAGGAGTTATTACTACTTTATTGGTGGATTCCTACCTCTTTCTCACACTCTCTCACTTGTTTTATTTTTACAGTTCAGGATGGTACTTAATTCTAGGCTTTATTGACATGTTTTACCTGTAGTTATAGCAATCCTTTCCAACAGTCTCACTTATGTCATGTTTCTGTATTTCAACAGGGATATATTTCACACATGTGTTTTACTCAGCTTCTGCAGCTGTACTTTTCAGCCTGCTGCAGGTTATGTACTATTATATTACAGGTGGGACATCTTTATTTCAGACTTGTTTCATTTTTATGTTTGGATTACAGGCTGCATCACACTTTTGTAATCAAGCAATACTTGCAAACCCTCTTACACTGTTACTTGCACATTTTATTAATTAGTGACTACACTGCACTCTTTTGCTAACTGTCATACTTATATATTTATTTACAGTTACAGGGAGAGAATTACTGACCTGCCTGGTGGTGCAACCACACCAGCCTATCGCCATAGGCTCAATGGTTCGCAGAATGGACACCTTCAGCTGTAATATAAATAAAGTAATATTGGAATACACATCTCCATAATATCAGCTAGGTTAATTTCTTACATAAATAATTACATGTAACTTACTCAGTAGTGGGGCGTTGGGCATTTGCAGGGCCTTCTGGATCCAATGGTTCAGTTGGTCCTGCTTCAGTCTCTTCAGGTCCGCATGGTGGTGATGGACCTGCTCACCAGTCCTTGGTATTCCTGTGGCACTGGTGAGATCATGAGCCAACCGGTCCCACGCCTCAGCCCTATATGCTCCCCACAGGACCTGGCCCTGCATGAGTTGGGCCTCATGATTATGGACGAGGAGCCAAACCATATATTTGGACTCCTCAACACCCCACCTCTGTGCTCGGAAGCAACTACCCTCACCTACACCTGACATCCTGGCTGCAAGTCGGTTCTGCAATTGGTTATGCTGTGTATTCCCACCTATGGGGCTTATATATGCTATTTTTCCCGCACTTATCTGTGATTGCCCATTTTGGAATTGTATCAGCTTCACAAAACCTGCTTTGACATGCTCCTCTTTCTATTCATTCCTATATATATGCTATTACTGCATTTCTAAGTACAACTGTCATGGCTTAGTGGTTCAGTACTTTGACTATGGTGCATGGTGTCCTGGGTTCAAACCTGGCCATTGCTTTTTATATTTTATGACTGTCTACACAGGCTAGGAGGTGTGTCTGTGTAAAGGCAGTTTTGATACAGCTTGCTCAACATTGCCCCTCGGTTAGCTTGTTGGCGCGGTGCTCAGCTCCGCGCAAACGGATCACACTGGTTTACGAGTGGTTTGGCTGTCAGCATGCATATTACACTCAGCCCAGCTACGGGCACACAGTGTCAGCATGTTAAAATGCTGCTCAACCCCGGGCACTCATTTTACACCTGTTAAAACACTGCTCACCTACGGGCACTCATTTTACACATGTTGAAACACTGCTCACCTACGGGCACTCATTTTACACCTGTTAAAACACTGCTCACCTACAAGCAGATATCCTCAACTTGTTAGAGTGTAGCTCAGCTATGGGCACATCTCACATTTTATTTTTTATTTTTTGATCTCACATTTCTTCAAAATACATGGTCCATTTCATTACATTTTACATAAAATATAATTTTATATATGTACATATATGTCAGGGACTTGTTTCATGCTTATTTCACCAAAAATAAAAATTGATGTTGTGGGGGCTCGAACATTGACTGCCTCCTCTTCAGCTGATGTCTCTACCGCTACGCTATTGCTTCTTGGCTTACTTTGCATATTTAGTTCTTATATGCTTTTCCACTGACTGCTAACTGTGGCTAAGCGCCGGGCACGCCCACGCAAATGAGCGCACTCACGGGCAAACATCTTTACAACTTATAAAAAATATATAAGTTGTTCATTTATACATTTTATGTTCATAGTCTGTGGGGGCATGTGTTGTGTTGTGTTTATTCACATTTACACGGACTCTGTCGTGGGGGTTTACTTTCGGGACTTTTTCTCTTCTGGGGGCGTGTCCGTTTGCAGGGCTCACCCTACGGACATGCCCCCTACTGTCTTCCATGGACCGTGTTAGCCATAGGTGTGATTCAGCATGCCCTCATGCATATGCATGACATGCTGATGTCACACCGTTTAACTGCAGCCTCCGTGTAAGCCTTGTAACTCTTACACGGAGGCTTCGTTAATCCTGCCCATTGAAAATGCAATCAATTATTGTTCAAAATTACAAAGTACAAAAGAAATCCACACTCTCTATAAACTGTCCAACAGCTGAACTATCATGTACATAAACCTCTATCGTACCTTTCTTTCTGCCTTTATATACATCTTTAAAAATTTAGGTACACTATTTTGCACATTTGTATATTGCAACCATATACCATTACTAGTGAACCTAACTGCATTTGTAGCAACATATAAAAATAGACAGCATATAAGACATAAAATAATACCTATTATTCTCATCTCAAATGCGCTGCTGAGAGTACAAGCAGTTGCATAAGCAAGCAGGTGGCAGCAACCAGCTGGGACTTGTACAAATGTAGAAGATCTGAGTATTTATTTTTGTAACTTGCTAAAAGTCACACAGCAAGCAGCAAGCAAAAAGAGGCTGAAGGACTACTGGTAGAAACTAAGTAGTGGCTCATGACCTTAGTTCTCTGTACTAAACTGCAGGACTACTGGTGAAAATTAAGTAGTGGCTGGTGGCCTTAGTTCTCTGTACTAAACTGCAGGACTACTGATAAAAACAAAGTAGTGGCTCGTGGCCTTAGTTCTCTGTACTAAACTGCAGGACTACTGGTGAAAATTAAGTAGAGGCACGTGGCCTTAGTTCTCTGTACTAAACTGCAGGACTACTGATAAAAACTAAGTAGTGGCTCGTGACCTTAGTTCTCTGTATTAAACTCCAGGACTACTGATGAAAACTAAGTAGTGGCTCGTGGCCTTAGTTCTCTGTAATAAACTGCCAGAACTGACCAAACAGAACATATAGCACTGGTAACATTTGCCTAGTAGTAGTACGGCACAGATGCATCACCATGAGAAGAGAAAGGGTCTGGGTTGAGGACTGTGTGGGAGGGTAGTACTTACCTTTGTGGGTGCAGGCCCTACTGCACAATAATAAGAAAATGGCTAGGAAAAATCAGCACAGATATGATGCATGTATAACTGAAACAATGAGGTTATGGGCGTGCAAGGATAAAGCTGCATAACATGAATGAGGGAGACCATTAAAAATACCCTTAAGTCCTACCCTTATTCAGAATTTTTTCCTCTGGCTAAACATACTTTCTGCAGACCAGTCTACTAAATGTAGTCAGTGTACCATGGGGCACTCCATTTTTAACCATGGGACCAATGTCTGAACATCATCCACAGTACAGACCAAATTTCACAACTGTGACCAAGTCCTGCCTACACACAGTATTTGTCATTAATGCCTATTGTACCTATCATGCTATGTTCTTAATCACACCTATGATGTTACTTGAGTGGGCTGCCTTGTCTCATTTAAGTGAACAGCACTTGAAAGGCAAGCCAGACTTGGTGCTTTTGTTCTGCTGCAACTCATTTGATGTACTGAATGTGTAGAATTCATTGTTGTGATTAAACACATTAAATGTGAGAAAATTAATTTAACTGAAAAAAAATACAAAAAGCTTCTTTTCTTGTTCACCTGAAATAATTTAATTACAAATATATTTTTTTTCTTTTTATTCTCAGCTTTAAGAAATTATTGTCCAGGATGCCATCAGGACTAAGTCAGTTCAATAATAATTGACTGTCAATAGGTGTTGAGCGGCATTGTCTTCCCAAGGAAAAAAGAAGGTGACATAGGTGGCACAGATACACTATTTATATACCCACAAAAGCCATTGGTGGCACAGATGCACTATGTATATACCCACAAAAGCCATAGGTAGCACAGATACACTATGTACATAACAAAAGCCATAGGTGGCACAGAAGTACTATGTATAGACCCACAAAACCCATAAGTAGCACAGATACACTATGTACACAACCACAAAAGCCATAGGTGGCACAGATGCACTACGTATATACTCACAAAAGCCATATGTAGCACAGATACACTATGTACATAACCACAAAAGCCATAGATGGCACAGATGCACTATGTATATACCCACAAAAGCCATATGTAGCACAGATACACCATGTACATAACCACAAAAACCATAGGTGGCATGGATACACTATGTATATACCCACAAAAATATATAGATGTAAAACTTGTCACACTACTCTTTTAAATTGCTTACTAGAAATGTAGCAGTCGATAAAAATAACACAAACATTATCTACACTTGTCTTAAAGTAAGCTAGTTGTTGTGTCTTTCGGCTATTCCTGGTTAGAGGTCGCCACAGCGGAACTCCGGTCTGCTAATGATTGGCAGTAGATTTTTATGTGCCGAGTTGCCGGCTCTGACACACAACCTTCAACGAAGGTACGCCTATTCACACATGTCTCCACACAGAAGATGCTCTAGCTGAGAATCGAACAGGACAAGGTCTTACTGTGATGTGACAACGCTACCGCAGCACCACCACCGCAGTTCCTTACTATGTTTATATACATGCCTACATGACAACAGAAAACAAATGACATATTAATACTTAAATGCCATTAACTGGGTAAATGGTCATATGCCTATCATTGGCATCATCAGTAATATCCTGTCAACATAAAATATCCAAGCTCATCACTAGCAGCCAGTACACCTACTGAAAATGTGTGTCACATGCCATAGGACTGCTATGTATTTCCTCTGACATAGTATTGGTATATATTGTGGAATCAGTAACTAAAGGACCTAATCCAGACACAGACAACTAGAATGTTAATTGTTTTTTTTTCAAATATAGAATCATACAGAAGAGGAACATGCACATAGACACGCAAGGGTAAAGAGTTAAACATTTTGGATCCTGTCTTTTTCTCCATTGTTCAGATCTTAATAGGGCAGTAAAGTACAACTGGTGCTTGCCAGCAGTTTGTAGATGCTATCCGAAGCTTAAAACTGTTAGTAAATTCACTGGAAGTCAGTATATTCATCTTGATTTTTGGTACATACTCTTCCATTGCTCTGCTCGTAGCTGGAAAACATTGTATGAGTGGGAGCTGGAAGCAATATCATGGTGAACTGACATCTTGTGCCAGAGGACCCAACAATTCTGTATTAGGGCAGGACCAAAAGCAGACTCCTGCTGAGGAATGGCTTGCACAGAATCAAATGGATATGAACATGGTAAAATAAGATGGGTGATTTGGAAAATAGTTTTTGAAAGAATAACCTTTGGTTGTCAAGTTTACCAGAGGTTGTTCAAGGAGAGAAACCTACTTCTTTTATTGCCATTGAAAAGGAAAAGATTTTGGGACATATTGTTTCAGGGTGGAAAGAGCTCTCAGGATTACTACAAGAGTACAAAACCAAAATTTTCTACGACAGATGGCAGTTCATCATGAAGTTCCTATATTGCAGTGATAGGGAGAACGTGCTTTTGAAAGCCAGAGATGCAGGTGGTGCCAAAGTGAAATTGACACCAGACTATAGCATAGCTTTTTTTCCTTCAATTAAGAAATGGCTAGAATTAGGGCTAACTGCAAATGCATTTACTTGCAATACTGTGGACTCAGTATAATGGGCAGAATTATTTTTACCAACTGATGGAAGCAGAAGCTGCACTTGCTAAGTTTTCAGCTACTGGGAAAGGAACATGGTGAGGGACTATGTCATAGATGGAAGTATTTGTTTCAGATGCAAAAAAAGAAGGAACAGCCTACTGATTCCTCCCTTTGTAAATTACAGTCAAATAAAAAGGTAGGAATATGTCAGGGAAACAAATATTAAATATTATGGCACACACAGGGAGGTGGATCCAGTATCGACTTGTCATTCAAACATCCCTCCCAAGAATCAATTTGAGGCCTTGGGCAGTGCAATCTTATGGTCTCACGTGGACCCTACGGACAATGTGTTTGACAGTCATGATCCTTTGCTGATTGAGATCTTCAAGATAAAACAGGACCATTTTGTGTAGCACCACAAATCACAGCATCCAAAGGTCAATGTGGGCATTTGAGGAGGATCTTCCTTTTGTTTAGATAAGTATCACTCTGATTTATGTCACATGAAGGGCGTCTACTTGTTTGTAGACACTGGGCCATTTTTGGACATTAATGCGGGAAGTGGACTGTAAAAGTTTGTTAGGCTAGCCATTTCATCTGTACTATTACCACTTAATGTAATAATTACTATTTTGTTTAAATTGTATTTTTTTCAGATAGTAATACTGTATTGTCATGATTGAATAAAGCACATAGTGATAGTTTGAGGGACATTATGAGGAAGGAGGTGGGGTTGTACTGAAGGCCATATAGATTATTATTTTTTCCTCTCTATCATCTCCTCACGCTTACCCTAGCCCTTAATTAGTTAGAGAGAAATAATTGCAGGGTGTATTCTTCAGATAATATCAACTTAACAGGTTTGATTTACTTAATTTAGTTAGTACAGTCTTTTATTGTGCTGCTGTGTGCACACATCATTTAATAGTTTTTTTCCTTCATTTTATATTTCATCCTTTATTATGATCACATATATATGTCACTGATACAACTTTGGAACACAGCAACCATTTGTTGGATGACTTTATTTCTTGATGCTGACAACGGGGATTAGGCAGTGACAGAAGGTGATGCAAATGATGTTATGTGAACCTGTTTTACTTGGAATGTAACGGGGTTGCATTCATGCTGTAAACAGAAGGCTGTTATGTTCAAGACTGACAGTATGAAGGATAGAATTGTTTTGCCACAAAAAATTAAAATGAAAGAGTATAGCTTGTGTGGGTTTTTACAATTGCAGAAAGGTTAGGGGAAAGCTAGTACATTCAAAAAGAGTAAAAGAGGGGCACTAACTTTGATACACAATCAAATGAGGGATGTTTATTAGAAGAAAAAAGATGCTATGGGGAGATGGTTAATTTTGATGATACACATTCAGTGTTGTCATGTTTTACTGGCCAATTTTTCTGGTCAAAGTCAGATCTTGGATCATTGCTTGACAGACATTTTTCAAAATATTCTGCTAATGGCTCAACCTTTCATAATTTGTCTTATAGGAAGAGATGTTTATGTGGCTTCGTATCCCACAGTTGAAGGAGTACCAAAGGAGAAGAGTATGTTACCTATCGTTCCTGCTTGTCTAAAGTTTTATATGAGTTATTTAGGTCATACTAATGTATGGAGGAGCTTGCATTCAACCACAATAAACTTAACATACCTGGGAATTGGGGTCTATATTATATCCTCGAACGCTTAAAAAAGCGAACGCTGATTGAGCAAACTTATTTTCGCGAAACTGCAAAATATTGAAGCAGCATAAACTCTAATTTTTTCCTAGGGAAAGAATTTGGTTGTCCGTTTCTGTTGCTTCGGTATTTTCAGTGTTATGGTGGAAAGTTACCGGTCGGATTCAAGTAAGTGTGCAATTGTGTGCATGTGAGTGTTAGGGTGATTTAGGTGAGTTAGGGTTAGGGCTCGGGTTAGGTGTGTGTGCGATTGAGTGGACATGAGGGTTAGGGTGGATTTAAGTGAGTTAGGGTTAGGAAGCGGGTGAGGTGAGTGTGCAATAGTGACGGACCTTAGGGTTAGGGTTTGGGTTAAGGTAAGTGGGTAGTTAGTGGTGTGTGCATAGTTTAGTGTAGGGTTAGGTATCAGATTTTAGGTGTATGTGTGTGGATTTCTGTTTGTTTGGTGTGCTTGTGTTGTGTGTGTGTTTTGGATCAGCGATTTTTTCCCTGGGAAAAAAAATCGCTGATCTGACAGTTCGAGATTGTAAGCTTTTGCTTAAATTAGGTCGATCAATCAGCGTTCGCTTTTTTAAGTGTTCGATGATATAATATAGACCCGGGAATTGGAGGTAAAATTACTAGTAGGCTGGGTTATTGGCTACTGCACTGTAAAACACAGGTTTTAAAACCAGATAACCATCAGTGCTGTATGCAGATTATAAAATGCAGGCAAGGTTCAGAATATCTAAGACAAAAAATGCAGGTAGTATAGCTAGAAAAGTAGTGTACTCACTTCCATCATCTGTATTTATGCTTTTTGAGAACTACTTGAGGTCCAAGAGCCACGAGTTTGAGACCTCTGCAGTATAGAAGGCATGATATTGTTGTATCTAGTGATCATGTGTTAGTCATACAGTCATCATACCTCTGAACCTCTTAGCAAAAGAAATACGGACAAAGTCTAAAATAATGGGGGGGACAAAGGCCCAGAAATAGGGACAGATTTTAAATGTAGCTCTTATGAAGTTTCTAGAATAACAGGATTTGTGTTAGCTTGCATTTCTTTCAAGGAAATGAAGTTTAAAACTCAAACATATGTCATTATTTAGAGACTTCAGTCTTTTGTGATTTGCCAGAAAACCGCAAATTTCATGAGGAACAGACCAAAAGTGTGAGGCAAAAATCTGCACATTCTGCAAAAACCTGGACAGTTGAAAGGTATGACGGTCATTTTGGAACTGAGTGGTCTAGGGGCAGGTAGATCTTCTGATCTTTGATAGATGAGAAAACGTACAAGTGGATGTTAAAAATTCCACAAGATGGAATGAGGAATAGGATTTGAGGGTGGAAAGCTGGGAAGTTATTAAGGGGGGCATGCAGGATTTCTTATGTCAAAATACTAAATTGGACAGACAAAGTATTAAAATATTGTTGAAAAAGCTTTGCTATTTGATAAAGCAGGAAGAAGGAATTTATAAGAAGCATGGATGTATGTATGAGAGTTTGATTATGGATATTAACCAGCTTAAATGGGAATATAAAGGGTTACAGTATGCATGGTTGTATGATGCATGGGAAGAATGGAGGTCATTTTACTGGGCTAAAGAATTTAAGTCACAAAGCTATTTGTATATAAACTGGCAGTTAAAAGATAAGAGGTAAGGACTGATACATTGATGAATGATGAAGGAAATTTGATGCAGCAGCCTGGAAATTAATAAATATATGTACACTAGATTTGGAGCCCTTTATAAAATCATAGGTGTGAGTGCAACTACAGTTGTGAACATATAGTTACATAGATTGAGGCTTACTCAGTTTTCAGTTTAAGATCAGTCAAGGCTGGGAGCATGCATTTCTTTCCCCAAGAGAGAGGTAATTTGAGGCTAAGCAAAGCTCCAGTCCCTGTCAGTATACCTACATAATTCTACAGACAGTATAAAAAGGAAATTCCCCTGTTCTCTTGTGTTTGTTTTAGAAAGCTGCTAAGTGATAAATCCTCCCATCTACTGCTAGAAATACTTACATTATTTTAATTTCTATACTAGGAAAAAAAACAGGACATATCCAAGCACATATTATCCAATCTCTTTATAGACAACAAGACTTGCACTAATATATTGTCCAGTAGACTGGATAATATAACTTTCTTGATGAAAGAAG
This sequence comes from Protopterus annectens, assembly GCF_019279795.1. NCBI lineage: Eukaryota > Metazoa > Chordata > Ceratodontiformes > Protopteridae > Protopterus > Protopterus annectens. The sequence continues at coordinate 1,639,190,533 of NC_056725.1, read as the reverse complement.
GACAGCAAGGGCACATTAAAAGAAATATGGTGGGAACTTATTTGGTTAGACTTTGGTTTCATTAAAACGAGTTATCTGCCTTACCCATTAATGCTTGGATTGCACTTTTATTGGACTTTAAATATACCTATGATCCTGTCAAATGGGATGGTTTGTAGAAATGCATGGTGAAGTATAGTTTTCTGCAGGATTTTATTAGAATGTTGCAGGCACTTTACAATTGCCCATTTGCCATGGTTATGACTGGAGGATGCATTTAACAAATGTTCACACTATTACAGGGTACTAGACAGGGCTGCTGTATTTCTGCTGCTGTTCACACTTGTTGATATACTTATTGAGATGCTGAAGGCAGATCTTTGTAGATACACATTTACAACATGATTTCATACATGTTTTATCTCATCATAGTTTGCAGATGATGGGGTACTATAGTATGATAGCCCAGAAGAGGTCCTACTGCACATAACACAAACTATTCAGATTTTTCAGAGATTTCAAGACTTTATTTAAGCAGAAACAAGACTGTGATAGTCCACTGAATAAGAAGGCACTGGAAGAATGGGAACAGCGTAAGGATAGTTACTTTTGTGATATATTTACAAAGCCTACTTGCATGGGAAGTTCCTCCTATTTTCCTATGTCACTCATGTTAGAGCTGAATGTGAATCATTTGCAGAGGTTATTTACACAAAAATTTAGAGAGTGGCACAGATTGAACCCCACTCTTTTGCAGAAAGTCCAAGCAATCAAGATAACAGTTTTACCAATGTTTTGTTTATTTTTAGATATTTACCACAAACTGTGCTTAGATCTAAGCTAATAGACTGGGTTCAGAGGCTTTTATTGGCCTTCTTATGGGATAATAAATCTCAGAGAGCTAGTAAGGGAAAAAATTGTGCACCCCCAAGAGCAGTAAGGCTGGGTTTTCCTGACTTCGCTATGTATGCTAGATCAGTAGTGGAGGTGAAATTTGTTATAGCAAGGACATGAACTAGATTATTATGTTTTTTGTCAGAATTAGACATTATTGTTACAAGGGAAGAAAACCAAGAGGCAGCGGAGTCCAATCATGTGTGAGATTCTGGGGTAATAACACAGACAAGAGGCAGGGGAAACCAATCATGTGGCTAGCCAAGGATGGGAAGGGAAGGATACAAGAGGAATTGAAGGTCTCAGAGTGCATTTGGTGGTACAAGCAGAGCAAAATAAATGGAGCTACAATGTTTTTTTTTTTTTTTGCATTTGGTGGAACAAGCAGATCAAAATAATTGGAGCTACAATTTATTTCGTTCTTTTTGGATTGACTGTAATGTTATTTATGGTCTACATGTGTGGGAAAAGATTTTGTGAAACTTAACAATGTTCACACTTTGAGATACTGGCAATATTTCCAGTTGAAATCATGCCAGCGGAAAATAAAGTTGGGTAAGTGTGACAATAGTTGGGATATGCATTATCACCTCAAGTTGGTACACTCTGAAAATTCAGCTAGCCCAAGTTATCCATCTTTTATAAACAGTATACTGGGGTGGGGGTATCTGCAATTCACACAACTCAAGCATAATTGGGAAGGATGGGCCAATAAGATATCTTCAAAACAATACACTTCAAACAATACACTTCTGACAGCATCCTCTGGTTAGATTAGTTAAGAGGAGTCAGAAATCCATGGACACGTGTTGATGTGGAGAAGCTAGTACAGATAAATTTTATGATATGAGGATGTAATGCAGTTGATATGACATGGAAAAGAGTCTATCATACTAGAGTTTTCATTATGGCCCCTGCCCTTCGTTTTATTGATGACCTGGCCTTTTGGCTTTTGGAGCTTTTCAGTTCTAGTAGGACTGCTCATAAAGAAATACTTTATTCTTGTAGATTGGTTGCTGTGATTATCTTTTCTATCTTCAAGCATTGAAAGGCTGCTGCTAGTGACTGGACTGCAGAAATGCATAGTGTGGTATAAGTGAAGACACTATGGACTCACCAGAGATTTGACAATATTACGTAACCAATGGTGGTAGCCTTCCTTGTTTTTCTGGGGGAAGGGGAGTGGTGAATTAGATCCCAGAAATGCAAAGAAGTACAGGATTTGCTCTTTGCTATCTGTATTTTTCTTTACATATCTTGTATAATATGTTTGTCAAACTCTGGAGATTGTACTGGTTTATGAGATACTGATGAAATGTTGTATCCATTTGTTCATTGGTTGAATCCAATTCATCTTTTTGAATAAAGTTTGCTTATTGGTGTAAAAATATTGGAACATAGAGCAATTATAAAAATATATAGCAGCTATTATTTTCATTTTTCTTCATTCTTTTCCTGAATGGAATTAGACAGGTATTTCCTGTTTAGAAGTAACCGTTCCTATTATCCTAATGTTTTGAAATGGCAACAAACACAGTCTCTTCTTTGTGTAGCACAGTCTGCTTCTGTAGTTATTCAGCATGTATTAGTACTGCAAATGTCAATTAGTCATCCTCTCTTTAATGTTTAATTTTATAATCTCATCTAAGATGCAATTAACTCAAAGGGGTCATGTGGTAATAGTTAAGAATATAAATGAAAATGGATTGGGGGATGTCGACATTCCAGTATAAGGCAGTAACTCATTTTGACAATAACCTACTACCAGCCTTTAGCTCAACAGTTAAACAGCTAACGAGTTAAATGAATATTAAACAGGTTTTGATGAATTACTTATACCTAGAATTTATATAGCAGTTACATAAATACTAGCAGCATGATATTAGCTGAGTTTTAAATGAAACATGGGGTAGGTTAGTGCACTCTGAATTCTTGATGAAGTAGATTCTAGATACCAGGACCAGCATTGATAAGGTCTTTCAGCAGTTGCTAATTTCAAAGAAAGTTCTGGATTTGTTATGGCACCCTGCTTATGGTCTCTTAGGGGAGGTAGTGTTTGGTTTAGATCCTAGGCCTTAAACACATGTCCTACATGGACAGACTCAAAAAGCTTCAGCTATTCTCTTCTCATATTGTCTACTAAGAGGCGATCTCGGCTTGACTTACAAAGCCATTTCTGACCCAGCTCTGTTAGAAATGCTACAGCTAAAGAAATCCATATCCCTCCACACCACACACTCTAGATACCTCCACCTCATTACCACAATCAACAGAACATGCTGGAGGGACAGGGTCATAACCCAGAGAATGCCCATGCTCTGGAATATACTTCCCGTACATGTCAATCAGAGCACCTCACTAGCCCTTTTCAAGAGCAATCTTGATGAGTGGATGGGAAATAGAAAGTTCACCCCGTGGATCGGATCACTGCAGTGGCTCTACTTGATAGAGGCACTGGGAACTAACGTCAAGTGGCACAATGCTAGGGCACTTCTATGGGCTAGGCTTGTAAAAGCTCCAGGGCCATTAGCCTAGTACACACCTATGACAAGTGAAACTATGAACAATAGGAAGACAGTATACCATATGCAGATCTCAAGAACTAAGTGAGCCTAGCAGAAGATAGCCATATGCAGTAATGGGTAACCGGTGGGTATTTTTCTGTTACAGAGCAACAATAGAAATTCCATAGGGAAAGGAAGATGAACTGACAGATTTATATTACATACTGTTTGAAGCTTTGTTGTGCTATAGTGTTGATATGAAAAATATTAAATCAAATATATATTCAACTGAGTACTCATGCCAAGAGAAGTTCTGACTTCAAAGAAAAATGTTTGATATTTTGTCACTCAGAGTTAAGGTTTAGAAAAGTTCATCCCCATTTGCTTCTGATTGATACTTTAGAAGAAGGGTCAATCAGACCATTTAGAAGCTTATGTTAGTAGATATCGGTGTCTCATCTGGGGTAAAATGTTTAACATTCAGTTGTCCTAGATCTAGACAAGTGAACCTATGAACAATAGGAAGACAGTATACCATATGCAGATCTCAAGAACTAAGTGAGCCTAGCAGAAGATAGCCATATGCCGATGTTTAAACGCAGCGCAGCCCTGCACAAACGGGCTGCACTGTATAAAACATAAAAATGAAGGTTATAAACCCACAAATGTGGATTTTATGCAATACATGGAATAACAATGCAGGGACCAGCAGACCAAAAACAACATGGCCACCGTGTAGTGGTTGCTAAGTGGGGAAGCTGAGTCTAAGACATGTAACTAAGCATTAGTAGGCAATCCCATATAAATGAGGGTTAGGATACTGAATCCCACAGTCACATAGCAAATGAGCACAGTCTGAGTAGTGTAAGAGATACATAAGGGGAGGAATAGAGTGGGAGATAGGTGACATCACAGGGGGGAATGGTAGAAAGAAATGCAGCTCATTGGAGGTCAGTGTAACATGACAGATGACAGACACAGATCAGGGAAAGAGGAGTGCCATAAGATAAGCATCGGAAAGTCAAGAAATCGAAGGTGTGCACTGTTACTTACAACAAAGTTTCTTGCTGGGCGTGCATGCGCATGTGTGCGCGCCATGAAGTGCGAGTAGGGCTGTGTGTGCACGTGTAAGGCAGACTGAGCATGTGGGAGCGTATTGGTAGATATTTAACACTGTTTGCGCTGGTATGCGTGTGTTTTAACCCGAATAGGCAGATCCTGAACTGTGTAAACATGTGTGCGTGCATGTAAGCCACTGTGAGCGTGCTTCTGCTGGTATGCACGCTGCTCCCCCCTGAGGAAACATAAAGGAAAAAGGAAGCAACAGAATTAGTAGGAAGCTAGCAGGGAATACTGCTGGAGCTAGCAGGTGAAAACAAATAGAAGCAGGCAATTACACAGGCAGAATAGTAGCCCAGCCCAGCACTTAAAACTCTGCAAACAGCAGTGCAGGATGTTTCTCTCCAGAGACACTGCAAGACAGGAGTAAGATATTAGAAGTGAAAACTGAAAAAGCTGAACTCAGAGCAGAAATGTTAGGTGCTGCCATAGCCGTCATAATGAGACATAGGCGACTTGCTGAGGGTGGTGACAATGCAGATGGTGCCAGACAACCCACAGTGAGGAGACGGAGAAGAGTGTACAGGCCCAGGGTCACCTACCATGGGTTACATGAGCTGGAGATAGTAGAGCGCTGTAGAGTGGACAGAGAGCTCCTGCAGCAAATAATTGAGCTGTGCAGGCCACGCCTCACACACAGAAACAACAGAGGGGAACCCATCCCAGTGGAAACCAAGGTATGTGTTGGCCTAAGAATACTAGCAACAGGTACCTTCCAAAGACCAACTGGTGATATGATGGGGATATCACAGGCATCAGCCTCCAGGGTACTGCACCAGTTCCTGGATGCCATGTCAGCACATGTCGGTGATCATGTATATTTCCCCAATGCCCGTGAGGTATTGGCCAGCAATATGCATCTCTTCCAGCAAATAGCGGAATACCCTGAGGTAGTGGGTGCAATAGACTGCATGCACATACACATCAAAGCACCAGCCGGTGAGCGGGGTAGGGCCTACATTAACCGCAAGGGCTTCTGCTCCATCAACTGCCAGGTCGTGTGTGATGCCCAGGGCATAATAATGAATGTGTGTGCTGGCTGCCCTGGGAGTTACCATGATTCCCACATCTGGCATTTGACGCAGCTGTACCAGACATTTGCCAATGGGGACATCCCACAAGGGCACCTAGTGGGGGATGCAGGTTATGCATTGGAGCCATGGCTGATGACACCCATCAGAAACGCACACACACCTGAACAGGAACGCCATAATGAGGCACATGCACACACACGTAATGTAATAGAGCGTGTGTTTGGGCTGCTCAAGTCACGGTTCCGGTGTCTGGGCACATCTGGTGGAGCCTTGCAGTACACACCAACTGCATGTACCCAAATTGTTATGGTATGTGCTATGCTACATAATATGATCTTGAGAAAACAGCTGCAGCAGGACCAGCATAGGGCTGGGCCAAACAGCCCCCCACCATTGCCAAGGCGTGACTCGGAGGAGGAACAACCTGAGCCTGCCCCAGTAGGCAGAAGGAGGCATGCCCAGTGTGCCCTGGCCTTGGCAAAGAGGCAATGCATAGCACATACACTGGCTCAGTAGGGACCCTGGGAATGATACCCCCTCTGACTCACTCAAATAATAACAGGGATGCCTAAAATGACATGATCTGCTCACAGACATGTACAGGGAGTGTAATATGCGCATCCGACAGAGGCAGCCCTGCAGCACCACATGAGGCATGAATGCCATGTGTTAAGTAAAGTAACACCATGTACTATATGCACACCTGAGGACCCTGACTAACATCCACCCTCACCAAGCATGAAGCCACAAAATGACGATGGGATGATCAATTGCAATAACTGGCTGAAGTAATGCAGTTAGTCAAAGGAGAGCAAATGTGTTCCGGCCTGGGAAGACATGCGGAGCATGACATGATGCACCACCTGCTAGGGGTGGCATGCACCTATCAGTCCAGGCCCCATGGATACTGACAAAGGCTGTCAGTACCCACAGCATGCTCTGAATAGGTAAGTCTCAAAACACAAACCCACCTTCATAGGCACCACAAGGGATAGGAACCTAGATGTAATGCTACCCAATGCCAGGAGTCTAAACAGCAAGATCTGTGCAGTGTAAATGCACACAGTATGGAGAATGTAGATATCAGTCCTGTAATAGAAAACTGGGTCAAGGCTCACATCAGCATCCTAACACTACCAGTTCACACCTCATACTGTGCTGTACAGCTGCAAAACATGGAACAAGCTACAAAAGGAGGGTGACTAGCAATAAATGTCAAGGATAACCACACCCCCATGTTGGTACCACAACAAGAAGCAGCATGGATTAGCCATGGTCAAATACCAATGGCTAAAACCGCATCCCAGTATATAGCCTGCTGCAGACTACTGTCCTAATACCAGGAACTGCACCTGGCCTTTGTTGGAATATATGAATATATCAAGCCCTCCAAACCACATTATATTGCTTAACTGAAAATACCCAGACATACACTGTGAGCATTATACTAGCACCAACACAGTAGGAGAAAAGTTCCCAGAATCCATAAACCAAAATGACCAGGAACAATGTACCACTCCCAGAAGAGGGGTAGGCATACTGGATGTGATAATCAGCAACATGTGTACTGGATGGCAAGATGAGAAGTGTATCCCTCACTGGTAAGACCAGACCATAGAGTAATCACACTGGATATACACATCCTGACCACAGTGCCTGGCCACAAAACCACAGTGAAAAAGATGTGTAAAGCATAGGTTGCACCCCTACAAACTGATGTGGAATCCATGAAAGGCCCTGTGCAAGTGCAGAATATGGGACACACCACAGAACATGTTATACAGGCATTCCATGAACACAGCCAGGAATGCTTGGAGTATGCAATCACAAATAACAACAAGACACAATGCCATACATGCAGGCATCTGGCATGCTGGACTCCAACCATTACCAAACCATGCAAGAGAATGAGGAAGCTACTACATGATAGAGCAAACATAAAAAGGGAAGTAATCACTGATCAGTAGTATGGCAATAAAATATGTCCACACATACAATCCACTAAGGCCAGCCACAACAAGTAGAATCTGTGAATCCAGAGGCAATGTGACACCTGCCCCAAGTACACAGACAACCCACAACTCCCCCCAATAAATACAAATATATGTGAGAGATGCAACCATGTATCCAAATCAGAGGCTGAGCTCCCCCAACTCAGTACTGTCAAAACTAGTTAGGAGGAGAAGGTAACCACATACACCACAAACCCAGTCCCACATAGACCTATCACAACTGTAAACCAAACACATAAGCACAGAAAAACATTCCCGGAGGCCCTAATTACAAACACACCACACCAACAGAAGACTCCAAAGCAGATCCCAAGCAACCACAACCTCCAAACATAGCACATGCAACACATAGTACACAGAGCTGGTGTGCCAAACAGTCACAGGCCAGAAGGAGAAACAACATGCTTGATACAGTTGTAATAGGTGTCTGTATAGGCAGACACACTGCTGTCCCACTCACCAGACTGAACAAGGGAATGCGTACAGTAAGCTGCCTGTAGGCTGCAACAATATGCCACATAACACAAGTACGCAGGTCACCCCAAAGCAAGCAGAAATATGATGCACTCATTGTCCATGCTGGTGTGAATGACCTGAGATGTACCTCCCTGGACTACATGAAAAGAGACATGGATGAGCTCTCTGAGTATGTACCCCAGGCCGGTATGACACTGCCCGTTTGCAGCATCCAACCCTCACCAAGAATGATGCCAGAGTACAAACACAGAATGATCAGCTTTAACAGGTGGCACAGTTACAGCTGTCAGTCCAAGAGGGTCTAATGTCTGTCTACTTGAGATGTCATGCATGACAAGCCATGCTGCTGTTCCAGGGATGGCTTGCACCTGTTACCCCTGGGCGTCTGGATACTGGATAAGGCCTTTGCCACCTCCATAGAGCCGTACGTAGGCAAGGCCAAAAAGACTACCCACCACCCTAGAAAACATAAGTGGTAAGAAACATAAAGGTAATGCTGACCAATGCCAGATGTGTAAACTGCAATATGCATGCCCCTGAGGCACTTCCCAGTTTGGAGAACATCGATGTCTGTGCAGTGACAGTAGCCTGCTGCAAGCCTACTGAAAGCACGCCAGCACTACCAGGTTATACCACATATCATGCGTTACGGCCCGAACACCTGGACCAAAACATCAAAGGAGGGGGAGTATCCATATGCAGCACAGACACCCATACGGCCAGGTTACTGACAATGCACAAAGCAGCGGAGACCACCCATGTGCACCTAAGTGTAGTCAAAACTGCTGTACAGTCTGTAGCATGCGACAGACCACACTCTCACACACAAGAACTCCACCCAGACATCCTGAAGACACTGGACAGTATGAATGTCCCACCAAATACCAGACAAGGTACTCACAAATTACCACATAGGTGGTAAACCATTATGTATGCAAGGAGTAATCAGAGACCTAGGGACACAAGTCAACAGTAATCTGTCATGTGACACTGACAATGCCAATGTGGCTAGGAAGATTGTCGATATTGGACACTGTCTCATGAAAGGATTCACATCTGCATCAACAGAGGTCACTGTGCCCCTGTACTGTTCCCTTATCAGACCCATAATCTAGTACAATGACTCATAGGGGTTGTACCATACCTGACACCTGCAGCAGTTCGGAAGACCTCAAAGGTACCCCACCAAGAGGATAAAGGGTGTCAAATATATGTCATATGCTGCCTGGCTGTAGACACCCCAGCTGAATGCAGTCACAGACTGCCTACACAGAGGCATTGTATATCTGTTGTACAAGGCCATGTCCAACACAGGAGTAATGGACATGCTCCACCACAGGAAATCAAAGCCATTGGAGCTGTGAGAGTGACAGATGTCAGCCTCAACACATAATGAAATAGGATGTGCTGGAGGGACAGATACATAACCCAGAGGCTCCCCACACCCAGAAACAGGATCCCAATCCATGTTAGGCAGAGCCCCTCACTGACACCCCTCAACAGGAATATTGCCAAGTGGATGGATGATCGTACATGTACACTGGGCTCTTCACTGTGTCACGACCAGACAGAGGCACAGTAAAGAAAATCATAAATGGCCATAATAGTCACATAGCAAGGGGCGGCGAAAGACACACACACTCTGGCTTGGCTTACTAATGCCCTAGGGTGGATAGCCTAGTATGAACCCATGAACCTATGAAGATACTAATTGTACAGGACACTAAGGATAATCACAAGGCTTACTTAACTGATGGTAGGAACCATGTTGGGAATCCACAGATATGCTCCGAATCACACAGATATTACAAACAACATACCAAACACACATATTGCCAACATACAACCTGACAGGTGCAGTGCAAACCCCCACAGAATGCAAAATATCTATCCCAGCAGACTGCTGGTCCCCTGACATTGCAGATGCTGAGGTAACAGCCATCATCTGCAAAGCAAAACACACAGCAGCAAAGGTATGTGATGGTGTCCTGGGCTGAGGCCAACATGGACTCCAAGAATAATGGAATGCCAAATCGCACTACTGCCCAATGTCAGCCTTACCACAGGATATGTACCCAAAGAGCAGTGTACAACAACAGTGGTCCTTCACAACAAAGGTGTTGCCTGAATGGATACTGCAAACTACCACCCCAGGATCCTGACAAGCTTGGTCTGCACAGCTATGGAAAGGATCAGTATGTACCGCAGACATAAAGCTATCATGGACCTACTGATACCGGACCCTACACAGTGTGGCTGTCGTAACTGCAGATCCTGCCCCTAAACATGTTTGACCCATCTGAAACAGTAATTAAGGTCATTGATGAGGGCAATGTGGTCCACACAGTGTAGCTGGACCGTGCATATGCTTCCAGACAATACCCTATGAGTTCAGTATGAATATGTTCACCAGCTTAAATATATACCCCTATGTCAGTAGAGGGGTTGCAAACCAGACCAAGGACAGAACTGACATGGTCAGACATGCTGCATCCATGTCAGACTACAAAGCAGATATGAGTGGCATCCCACAAGGCTTGGTCCTGGGACCCCCCCCTTCCGTATATATGTCCCATAGGTATAGGCCAACATGGAAGGACTGTGACTGAACATGTATGCAGAGGAGTACAAACAGCCCACCATATACGACCCCCAGCTGACACAAGCACCCACAAAAGGGCCACCTAGAAACAGACAACTGGAGCCATAGCCATGTCAGCAAGCTAATTGCAGAACTGTGTATAGACAACCACCGTGGATATACAGTTAGTGCCCACAATTTACCACACATGTGTTAACCCATTAAGTACCTAACATGTAATGAGAGACCTGGGGACACAAGGTGATAGATATCCTGCACTGGACAAACATGTGGCTGTAGTGTTCGCAGAAACATACCATATACCCACCCAATCATTAAGGGTGTCAGATGTAGATAAGGGGAGGTCACTGTGGCTCTGCAGTCATCCTTCATTAGCGTCACAATTTACTACAATAGCCCCTGTGGGATATACCTCAGCAGACACCTCCATCAACTGTAAAGTCCACAACAGTACCCCACCAGGAGTAGCAAAGAGCATGAACAGATGCCATGTGTTTCCTGAGTAAACAAACTGTAGCTCGACACACTGCCATACTGCCCACCCAGAGGCATGCTGTGCCTGATGTATGAAGCCATGTCCAAGTTGGAATCAATCAACATGCTGCACCTTGTATAATCTGAATGGCAGTGAGCTATGCACATGAGAGACCTGAACCGCAGCACTGACATACATAGGACAAGCTGTACAGAATGATCCATAACACAGAAGGCACCCCCACTCTTGAGTAAACACCCGGTACAGGTTAGCCAGAGAGTCACCTATCGACACCCCTCAAGAGGAATCCCGATGAGTGGATGGGAGATGGTAGGTTAACACTGGGTATCACTGTTATGTCAGAGGTAGACGGAGGCACAGTATACTAACCATGACATATGTCATGGCAAACTCCAGTTACAATGTGTGTCGAAGGACAAACACACCCTGTGACTAGCATCAGAAATGGCCTAGGGAACATCGCTAGTGTTTGCCAATGTCCACCTATGTTGTGGAATACACTACCAATGTTGGACGAGCCTGGTGTAGGTAGTCCATATCTGAACATAATGCAACATGGTCAGATGTGCACAACTGGCCCCTACACAGTCTGTTGTGCTCACTATGAAGATGTCAAGTAGTGATAGGACTAAAGCCCAGGATACTGTCCACCACAGTGAAAGTACTGAACCAGTACACTATACGGTACTACAGTGTTAGGTCATTATGAAAGGATGTTGACAACTGTATGCAAAGTATCCCATGCAATCCCTGCAGGCACAGTATAATCCCTGTTGTGGCAGACACGAAGCAGTTGGCCAGTTAGTACACAACATGACACCCAACACACAACCATAAACATGAGATATTGTTGAAGTTCACACACACCCAAATATGTGGTGGACTTCAGAGTGCAACATATGGAAAGCTCACACTGGGCATGCTCGCACACTTTGATAAATGAGGCATATGTCAGACAACATGCCATGGAAAGGCTGAACTGGGCATGCTCACACACTTAGGCCATATCTCCGTTTAGCAGTTGGCCACACATATCTGGTATTTGTACGTGTCATTCCAGGAACCAACCACAACACAGCAATCTGCCCAGTGCACACAGTAAATGACTACAGAGACATAAGTGATATAGTGGATCGCCCTCATATTCAAACATCTGCCACAGATACAAAAGTTGTTCATTAGAACAGGGAATGCTATGGCAATCAAGACCTGCAAACAGTAGAACAGCACAACTATTGTACATCTGACAATTGAACATATGGGTGTAGAGGTCAATACTAGGCTTGTTGCCCTAGGGTATGACAGCTTAGCCAGAGTGTGCTTGGCATCTGCATCCCCAGTACAGTAGGCTACTGTGCCACTGTAAAGTAGGTCACATAAGGCAACGTGTGAGGCTAGTGAGCTGTGCCTCTGTCAAGCAGGGGCACAGTGGAGATCCCAGGGTTTGAATGTGCTAAGCCACAGCCATGTTGTTGGTGTGTGCTGGAAGAGGGTTGCTGAGGACCTCTAACAGTAAGTGGCCATCAATAACAGACTGAGGGGAGCCCTATCTGCATTGTCTGGACAATTCCACTGTCAACACTGTGTTGTGATGATTATGTGGGAATGAAGTGTCGTGCTGGAACTGTTCACAGATGTCCTCCCTCAGTGGGCTACAGCTCTGCAATGTAGTAGCTCACTCTGTCTGTTGGACAGCTCATATATGGCTGGTGTACACCTGACATGTGTCTTGTTGTGGAGCAGTCATGGGTATATGTGGGATAGCATGATCAATGCAAACCTTACACATGATCATAGAATGCAATTGTCAAGGATTATGCAGAGTGGCCAGTATAGTCCCCCAGCATGGGTCCTTTAAAGTCATCCACCCCAGTCTTCACAAGTGTAGAGTCTGCTTGTGCTAAACACAGTTTGTGTGCAGTGACAACCTTGCCTGGGAGTGGGGATGGGATATGGATGTCCAGGGAAAGGTGGGTATGGTCAGATATCAACAATGGTGGTCTACCTCTGGTGTGGAACAGTGAGTACCCATGTTGCAGATGGACAGGTGCAATATGTATTCCCCCATGTGGCTGTGGTGTGTGGTTCTGCCATAGCACATGGACCCACAAATTGTAGTGGCTGTAGGGTAATGTGGTAGAGACCTGAGTAGTTCCCACACACAATATGCCTGTACCTGATGTTAACAACTGGAATGGTGTATGTGAACACCTGCATGTCCCGGCACTGTTCCCAGGGAAGCTAAGTGTGTGTCCTGGATGTGGGAGTGGTGTTCTGGACTTGTTGTGTTGTGTGTTACAGGTCCTGTGGCCACGGAGCATGGTATAGAACATAACCTGCCAGTGCGATGTGCATATCTGACCCTGACGTAGGTGGCTGCAAATGCATATATATGCTATCCCCCACCTGACAGGTAGTACTAGATGTACATACCTCTGTAGAAATAAAGATGTCAGCACCCTATAAGTACAGCAGGAGAAGGAAAACCTCTCAGTAATCCGAATAGCACGCTCCGCTAATGCGTCTGTCACGTGTGTCATAACATAGTTAGGTAGGGGTTTGAATCCTGCAACTGCCCAATGTGTGTGTGGAGGGGTGTTAGTGTGTGTGCAAGTCTATGTGAGGGAGATGTCCATTTTGGCAACTGTGAAAGCACTCTACAGGATGCACATTCCCCTATCTAAGCACGGATGATGTCAGCACCCTATAAGTACAGCAGGAGAAGGGAAACCTCCCAGTAATTTGAATAGCACACTCTGCTAATGCGTCTCTTTCAAGTGTCATAACATAGTTAGGTAGGAGTTTAAAACCTGCAAATGGCAAGTGTGTGTGTTTGGATGTGGGGAGTTTGTGTGTGTGCAATTCTGTATGAAAGACATGTGATTTTTTGCAATCAGGAGATCACACTACATGATGCACATTACCCTTTCCAAACACTGATGATGTCAGCACCCTATAAGTATAGCTGGAGAAGAGACATCTCCCATTAATCCGAATAGCGCACTCTGCTAAAGCGTTTCTCTCAAGTGTCATAACATAGTTAGGTAGGGATTTGAAACCTGCAAATGGCAAGTGTGTGTGTGTGTTTGGATGTGGGGAGTTTGTGTGTGTGCAATTCTGTATGAAAAACATGTTAGTTTTGGCAATCAGGAGATCACACTACATGATGCACATTACCCTTTCCAAACACTGATGATGTCAGCACCCTATAAGTACAGCCAGAGAAGAGAAACCTCCTAGTGTTCCGAATAGTGCGCTTCGCTAATGCGTCTCTCTCGCGTGTTGTGACATAGTTAGGTAGGGGTATGAATCCTACAAATGGCAAGTGCGTGTGGGGGTAGTAAGGTGTGTGTAAATGCAAGTGTGAGAGAACAGATCCTTTTGGCAAATACTACAATACAGCAGATGCTGCATATTCCCCCAGTAAACACAGGGGATGTCACCACACTATCAGCACAGCCAAACAGGGCTAGTTGGCCAGTAATGCCAATAGTGCGCTCTGCTACTGGGTCTATTACCACTGTCAGAGTACAGATAGGTATGCTTTGGAAACCCACAACTGCCACGTGTGGTTGTGTCACACATTATGACCTTGTGTGGGTCTTTGGGCATAACAATGCATGCCATTGCCTAAACCAGCAATGGCAATGCACACATGATGTATGTGTGTGACACATACACATAAATACCTGTGACCTGCAGTAGTTACCATGTCTGACACGTGCCTTGAGTGGATAAATGGTATTTGCAATTTTTGTTTATTTATTTATTTATTTAAATTTGTTGACCGGGAGTGTATGACTGGACGTGGGTCCATTTTCAGTGGAGGCCCGGGGAGAAAAGCTCCACAGTAAAATAAACATACAGTAGTTACATTGGATTACATAGTGATTAACAATTTAACATAGAAATTACTTACAACTGAAATGTATAACAATATGACTGTGTCTTACTGTGCAGGGGCCGCACGTGGTATGTATCTATACAGTGTGGGTGTATATGGTAAAATACCTACAGCAGGGCTTACACATCTGGTCTGGGCCATATAGTCTACATGTAGGCGATGTACAGGTGCTGCATGTTCCCACCTGTTGTGGGAGTGGTAACATGTTATTCCACTGCAATTCAGTGACAACATGCTGGGAACCCTTCAACTAGTGTGTTGTAGCTACAGTAATGCTCACGCACAATGTTTGGCTGGATGCAGTCCAGCCATATAAAGACAGTTCTTGAGACTGCCATATTGCCAGTGTTGTTATGGAGGATAGGTGGGTTTCCTGTGTATGGGAGGGTTGTGTGTGCCAGGCTATGGACCAGAAGGCAGTCCGACGCACTGTTAGCTGCACATGAATAGGCCCTGATGCTTTGTGCTGTGCCAACAACCTGGAGGTGTGTGTATCTGTGGTGCCTTGGGATACCACCCCCCTGACCATGTGTGTTACATGTGTAGGGAACGACAGGCATGGTATGAGGTATAACTTGGCAGTGATGGGTTGCACCTATGAGCCGTGGATCAGGACTCTGGTACTGCACAGACATAGCAGTTCACCGTGCTGAGGACAGTGTCCAGTGCATGCATCTTGCGGTGTACACTGCTGGTGTTCTGTAGCATGTGTCCTATCCTGTGCGATACCCGCGGAGGTGGCTATGTAATCTGTGTCCTGCAGCATAAGGCAGTATGTGTGTATCAAGGGGCTTCGCCAATATACATTGGCCCATGGGTGTCACGTGCAAGCTGCCCCTCGCAAATCATTGTGGCTTCCCTAGCATGTAAGCACACGTTGACAGCCAGTGGATATCCTATGAATGACATTGGAGATTGAACAGAATGTAGACATAGAACACCCTTCCTACATATAGTGGTAGCATACCCGGTGAGGGTATGATGGCAACCAAGATCAGGCTCATACTGGCCCGTGCCACATGCAGACAGATCCCTTCTATGTTCCCTATCATGTAGTCCAGGGAGGTATGTCTCAGGTCATCCATAGTGGCATGGTCAATGACTGAGTCATATGTGTCCATGCCTCTGACTGACCTGTATGCATTTGTTTTGTGGTGGACCATAGTGCCCCACAGGCATATCACTGTGACCTTCACCATGTACAGCCTGTTGAGCGGGACCCCACTGCAGCGGACAAGAGAGGTACCTGACCCATCTGTAGCAGGTGTGTTGTGTAGCCCTACAGGCTGTGAGTGTGTGGCACACGGGATGTGTGTGCCATGTGTGGCATGTGCTCTGTTCCGACGTAATGTATCCCTGTGTGCCAGCTGCAGAGGTGTGTGATACTCAGGCAGGATGTTATTCTGAGTCTTTAAGTATGCCCCAGTGTGTTCAAATTGCTGTCAGTGCGGGTCTATGTCTGACTGGTATTGTACCCACTGTAGTATGTCATGCCACCTGACAGGGTATGGCATTACTGGGTTCAGAGTGCTCAGTCCCCAGATTGGCTATGTGGTGGCATCCCACACATGTGTTGTACGTTCCTAGCCAGGGGTGATGGTTGACTGCATACATGTGGCAGCTGTGACATTGCCACATGACTCACATAACCCACAACTGGACCATAGAGGTGATTCACAGGTTACCTTTGCACATGCTACCCTAGAAGTGTGATTGCCATGGTGATTACCAACACATAGGGCCAATGGGGAAGAACATACTGAAGGTGAGAATGTGTGGGTGTACTGCTACTGATTTCATAGCACTGGCATATATGACCGCACACGTGGGTAAATGCCAGGTAAGACATGTGCAATGTGTCACAGGCAACGTACATGCGAACAGGACAGACAGTGATGTTCTGTCATGTGTAAACCTGACATACGTATCGTACCCTATGCAGATGTCACTAGGAGTCCACAGAAGCACTGTAACTCTGCATTGCAGGTGGAAGCAGTGTTCCAGGGAACCCCAAGCGAACATGAATGCAAACAAAGCTACAGTAAGCAGGGCTGGAAGTAGTCCATTGTACAACAAAGAAGGGGTAACACTAACAGTAGGTTACAGTGCAAATATGTAGGCACTATCAACATGTACCCAGGAATTCACAGCAGATGCCCATGGTAGAACTGATATTATGTCATAGTTAATTGTGATTTGGATTACATTGGTACTGCACACATATCAACATGCGCAAACATCCACATTGCATAGTCGTTGTGGGCAACTTGCCACCATTACTGTACAAGTCCATCATTGCGTATCACTACTTGCATTAGCTTCCCCCCTGTGCTACCCATGTATGTCGCTATCTGTTGACATCCTTACCACCGGTATGCAATAATGTGCAGCTGTTGCACTTTGGTACGTACTATGGGTGCAGATAACATTTCAGGACAGTCATGCGGTTACTGCATCAGGCATGCTGGGATATACACACAGTCATATCAGCACACTGTACTGTTACCAACATGATACTACTAATACACTTCTATGTAGTCACCCTGTGCATCAGCAACGTGTTTACCTGTTCCTGCACTGATGTTGGAGATTGCAGGAGGTGGCACAGTTTCATCATATGCACAGGGTGTGAATTAGGTATGCCTGAGTCTGCCACTGATACCACCAATTGACATGTGTGTGTATGTGTGTTGGTGTGGGACAGCAGTACAGGGTGGGGCACTGTTGGTGCAGTGTGTGCATGTATGTGGTAGCCCTAGGTGTTAACATTTTGCATGTGTGTATGCACGTGCACAGTTTCACCTCATGGCTGCCATATATAGGGGTTTGTGGACAGCCACAGACTGCACCTGGCAGGTCATACAGATCAGTGTCTGAGGGCACGGACACAGTACCTGTGCCTGGCAGGGGTGCTACGGACCGTATCCGGTACTAAGCCAGACTGGGTACTGTCATCAGAAGCGGGAGTGTGTTGACTGAACACAGGTCCCTGTTGGGACTGTCCAGAGCCACATGCACGTGGTCTCCTGGGGCGTTCCGACGACAACACAGACCCAGCATTGCTGGGGCTGCTGCTGGCACTATGGGGGCGTGCGCGGGCCTGTTGTCGTCCACGCCGACTGCCAGCTGCTGCTGTTACTGGCATACGGCCACGTCGATGCCGCAACTGCCCACCATTGCCCTGGCTCATGGACATGTGGTTGTGGAACTGCTGTAATATGTCCCCACAACGTCTGTCTATGACATCGGTGAAATTACGGATAGCATCCGCGATGTCACGCATACTGTCAGTCATGGCTGTGCGACATGCTCTCAGCTCCCTCAGACCCTGTCTGGTGTACCTTTCCATACGCGACTGTGCCTGCATGACAGCCCGAAACATAGCTGAGGTTGACAGACCACTTTGGGCACATCTGCCAGGGGCAGTACGCCCACGGATGCTCCCACGAGAACCCATGGGCAACTGTCTGTGTGGTACCATCGCAGGACCCTGCCCATGGCTGCTGTGTGGGGAAGCATGTGCCACACATACCACATTACCCTGGTCAATGCCCACTGTATCCTGTCCATCACCTAGGGACAATGGTGACATAGGATGTACTGGCAGGATGACTGTGCGCAATTATGGGGTTGACAGCTGTGTACTGTCAATTGGCTGACCAATGACGGACCCTGACACACCTACCTGTGCCATTACACAGATATCATCATTACCAGTACCTGTGGCACCAGATTCAGGTTCCCTGCTACAGGACACCAGAGCAGCACCAGAACCTGTGGGAGCAAGACAGGAAACACAGTTTACAGTGTCCACACAATGTTACCAGTGATGCACTTATGCACACATGCACACATGCACACGTGGACACATGCACACATGCACACATGCACACATGCACACATGGACACAGGCACACATGCACACATGCACACAGGCACACATGCACACATGCACATGTGGACAAATGCACACGCGGACACATGTACACATGCACACATGCAACATGCACACAGGCACACAGGCAAACAGGCACGCATGCACACAGGCACACAGGCACACATGCACACATGCACACGTGGACACGTGTACACATGCACACATGCACACATGGACACATGCACACATGCACACGTGGACACAGGCACACATGCACATGTGGACACAGGCACACATGCACACATGCACACATGCACACGTGTACATGTGGACACAGGCATCCATGCACACATGCACACATGGACACCCCACAGTATACACACAGAGCACTACTTAGTTACACTACTATTACTAGCACTATCAGGACTATTATAGGTATTATTAAACACACTCACCAGCATGGATGGCCTGCCTTGCTGTAACACTGGAGGGACCTGCAGAAATGAAGATATTAATGTCAGTGGGCATAACTGTGCCATTGATACTGCATATGATACAGTGCAGTAGTACACCAGTTGCCTTCCACACGTCAGCTGCTGATATTGCCAATATCACACCTGCACAATTACATACTATGTTGACAGCTAGATACCACGGACACACCTTACACATGCATAAACTAACAGTGTACAGAACAGTCAAGTGTACATATGGCATATTACCTGCACGCTCCATGTCGTGCTGCTGTGTGGATCCAGCCTCCATCATGATGCAGGTGTATTGCTGTTGCTGTTCCGGGGCTGGAGCCACAACACTTAGGAGTAGCCCCTCCAGTCTGGTGAGGGGGGATGTGTGGCCACCCCACCTCCTGTGGCAACCTGTTGTCTGTGGATATCCGACACACGCCGACGGACATTTCTGATTAAATCACTGCAGTGATGTCGTACCTGCTCATATGTCCTATTATGCGTACCAATGTCATTTACCCTACGGACAAGGTCTTGCCACAGTGCAGCCCTCTCCTGCTGATTCTGGCTGGTGCAGGAAAACAGTATGTCATAATCCCGCACCAGGCTCTGGTGTATCTCCACATCTTCTGCTGCAGAGTAGGCGGGATTACGCTGACGCGCCATCTCCCTGGAAGAGAACACAAACAGGATAACAGCAGACTATGTCAGCAATATATGGCACACATACTATACATGATACTCAAATGTAGTGATATACTACTACTCCCATATGTAGCATGTGTGTGTCTCTTGGTGGATACACAAGTACATGGCCAGATATCAGTGCTCAGCCAACACCTGTGCAACAATACCTGCCACATTCCATACAACATAGTAGCATGCCCCAACAGTCAGCACACTGCGACAGGTCCAATGCACAACCTCACTCTGGGGGTTCATACTAAGGTACTGTATGTGGAACGCCATCCAGTAGTGTGATCTGGACACAACTTACTCGGCCTGGATATACATATCCCACCACCACCACCAGCACAGTAGACTACTTTGATAAGTATGTGTTTAGACAGTTATTCACTTGTTAGGACTGAGATGGTATCCATGCAGCCCATTGGGCCAGTGGAAGCCACAACCCACACTGCTGACCCCTTTGCGAATGCTTCCCACGGACATCCCACAGATTGCATGGAACATGCACGCACATTTCTAACCCAGACCCTATGCACAAAGGTTAGGCATCCTGTCCGGTGGACCCCAGCCAAAGGCAGATTGTATAACAATAGAAGGAGGCTACTGCAGGACAGAGCAGATTCATATTAAGGGAAGGCATCTGTGGTCAGCCCTGGTAATACGCTACGGTCTCTCATAACAACATCCACGGCCTACTCTGGGGGGGAAATGGCCACAAAAACTATAGATAACCACAAGGCCTTCTTCAGTTATGTTACACATATGGACCAAACGCCTCAGATATGCTCTGAGTTAATACACACCTACTTAACATTCACAGAACACACAGATATTGGCAACATACTTGCAGACAGGTTCGGTGCACTTATACCCCCTCCTTCTCCCTCACAAGTAGAAATACTTATCACAGCTGAATGTAACCTCCCTATCATCTCACATGCCCAGGTGAGGGCCGCCCTCAGCAAAGCAGAACACGCAGCATCACTGTGACCTGATGGTATCCCTGGATGTGTGCTACGTGCACTCCAAGAGGACATACAACCGCATATAAGACTGATATGTAACCTTGGCCGTACTACAGGATATGTACCTGAACACTGGCATACAGCAACAGTGGTCCCACTCCACTAAGGAGGCACCTCTACTGACCCTGGGAACTATCGCACCATGATCTTAACCGGCCTGGTCTGCTACGCTATGGAATGATTCAGTATGGGACGCATATACAGCGATATTGGGTACCTGCAGACACTTGTTCTCGGCCAGTTTGCCTTTGTGATGGGCTGATCCTGCCTTTTGAACCTGGTTGACCTTTCAAAACAGTCACTACAGCCATTGATGAGGGCAACGCAATCCATACAGCCTACCTGGACTTGCCTAAGGCCTTCAACACAGTACTCCACTCAGGCATCATAGACAAGCTCATTAGCTTACATGTTACTACATATGTCACATGATGGGTTGCACACTGGTTGACATACAGAATACATAATATCGATATTGTAGGAGCCATGTCAGACTCAATGCCAGTCACATGTGGTATCCCACAGGCCTCTGTCCTAGGACCCCTCTTGTATGGCATTTATTTCTCAGATGTAGAGGCGAACATGTGCGGGTTGTGGATGACAAAGTTCCCAGATGACTGCTAACTAAGCGCCATAGTCTTTACACCAGCTGACACACACATCCTACAGACGGGCCTCACTGCAACAGAAAACTGCTGCCAGGATCATAGCCTAACACTGACTGACATGTACTTTATAGTCATCCCCTTTTGGTGGAACTACGTGCAGACAACATATGACATGGACATACCTATAAATACAGACCTATGACACATTTGGAGGGTTCACAGTATGCAGACTATTAACCTGCTACTTTACATTACCTGTGTTTGTCGCAGCTGGTTGCGTTACCACTACTTCTGCTTCCTGCTGCTGCTGGTACGGCTTGCTACTGTCACTGCTGACAGCTTAGACTCAGCGTGTGTACCGTGTGTTGTTGTTTTTTTTTTTTTTTCTCTCACGCTCTGTCTCTGTCTGTCTCTTTCTCTCTGTCTGCCTCCAGACAGTGCAATGAACGTATTGCATCTGTGGAGTGTGAGTACAGGATGCTTTTGTAGGTATCTGCATAAGTCCATGTGATGGCCTCTGCACCAATTGTAAGCCAGCATTTGCTAATTGCATGCAGCCAGTTGTGTACTGATTGCAGTTCTCACTGTGATTTCAGGACAGTGCTATAAAAGGGTATGTGAGATAGGCGTTGCCCTTTCAGATTGTAAGGGCGGGGACCATGCTGGTATGCTGTGGACACTGTTCTGTGAGTGTAAAGGTTAGTATCTCTCTCATGATTCAGGCTGTGTTGTAGATTCACATTTCTCCATTCCTCTCTCCTGTTTCCTGTAGTAAGTGTGTATGCACAATGACACCTACAACTATATATATATATATATATATATATATATATATATATATATATATATGTAAATATACATACATTTATATATGTACATTAACTGACATTATTACCTACTAGCTACCAACTAGCATGGCTGTTTCTGTTCACACACTACTATTATGGAAATCCACTAGTTCTGACAGTAAGTATGATTGACATGCTTTGTGTATTACACATCCTATATTCCCTTTACATTCATTCCTACTATTACATGATATATTTATTTTAGCACAATGTTCTTGTATAAGAGTCATGGCTTAGTGGTAGGTCATGCAGACTACTGTTTCCAAGGTCCTGGGTTCGGGACTGACAGTGGGATTTTATTTTGCTTTTGAACTGACTACAGGACCTGTCAATCAGAGTGACTAAGGCACTTTTAAGCAGTTGTAACCGGGTTAGCACTGGTTTGCGCAGAGCTCACGCATGCGCACTGACATTCAGCTCCGCGCACACCCGCTTACAACCGCTTAACAGTGCTTACTCTGGCGCACACCCGTGCTATTTTCTTTGAAAGAACTCAGCCTCAGCCCTATATGCTCCCCACAGGACCTGACCCTGCATGAGTTGGGCCTTATGATTATGGACTAGGAGCCAGACCATGTATATGGACTCCTCAACGCCCCACCTCTGTGCTCGAAAGCAACTACCCTCTCCTACTCCTGACATTCTAGCTGCAAGTCAGTTCTACAATCGTTTATGCTGTGTATTCCCACCTATGGGGCTTATATATGCCGTTTTTCCCGCACATATCTGTGATTGGCCATTTTGGAATTGTATCAACTTCACAAAAACTGCTTTGTCATGCTCCACTTTGTATTCATTCCTATATATTTGCTATTACTGCATTTATAGGTACTGCTGTCATGGCTTAGTGGTTCAGTACCTTGACTATGGTGCATAATATCCTGTGTTCGAACCTGACCACTGCTTTTTATTTTTTATGACTGTCTAGACAGGCTGAGGGATGTGTCTGTGTAAAGGCAGTTTTGATACGGCTTGCTCAACGTTGCCTGTCGGTTAGCTTGTTGGCACGGTGCGCAGCTTTGCACAAACGGGGTACGCTGGTTTATGCTTCATTTGGCTGTCAGCATGCATATTAAGCTCAGCTCAGCTAGGGGCACACAGTTTCAGTGCATTAAACCACTGTTCACCTACGGGCACTCATTTTGCACCTGTTAAACCACTGCTCACCTACGGGCAGATGCACTCACCTTGTTAAACTGTAGCTCAGCTATAGGCACATCTGGCATTTTTTATTATTTTGTCATCTCACATTTCTTCAAAATAAATGGACTATTTCATTACATTTTACATGAACTATGATTTTATATGTGTACATGTTTGTCAGGGGCTTGTTTCGTGTTTATTTTACTAAAAATAAAAATTGGTGCTGTGGGGGCTCGAACCATGAATGCCTGCTCTTCAGCCAACGTCTTTACTGCTACGCTATTGCTTCTTGGCTTACTTTGCATATTTAGTTCTTATATCCTTTTCCACTGACTGCTAACTGTGGCTAAGCTATATGGCATGTCCGCCATAAACGAAAGACTCATAGGCAAACATCTTTACGATTTAAAAAAAATATATAACATGTTCATTTATATATTTTATGTTCATAGTCTGTGGGGGCATGTGTTGTGTTGTGTTTATTCACTTTTCCATGGCCTCTGTCGTGGGTGTTTACTTTGGGCAATTTTTCTCTTCTGGGAGTGTGTCCGCTTGCAGGTCTCGGCCTACGGACACGCCCTTTACTGTCTTCCACGGACTGTGTTAGCCTTTGGTGTGATTCAGCATGCCCTCATGCATATGCATGACATGCTGATGTCACACCGTTTAACTGCAGCCTCCGTGTAAGCCATGTATCTCTTACACGGAGGCTTCGTGAATCCTGCCCTTTGTTTTATTCCAACTATGTAAAGAAATTTTTACATGTATTTTTGGGCATTTTGGACTAAGCTAGTAGTGGAAACATATGGCATTAGTAATAAAGCATGTGCGTCCATCTTAACATGGATGTGGGATAGTCTTCTGATTATTAATGAAAGAAATAAATGAATTGGACCTAGAAAATGCATTTGAGAAATTTTCATTTAGAATACTAATTATTTGAAGTCGTCTGACTTATCACCATCTGTGATGATTAAAATCTAAGATCATTTTAAATAATTTATGTACATCTTCCACAAAGCCAAGTTCTTGCTTGTACACCGAGAGTTTAGGTTCAGTGGTCTAAATTGCCTTCTTCATGTTAGTGAATATGGCACAAATAATAAGGCTATGTTTCACATTTGTGAAAATGGTCCCATATGCATTATAGAAAGCATTCAGAGTATTGTAGCCATTTGTAAGTCCATATTATGACTGAAGCAAGAGCCCATATATATATATATATATATATATATATATATATATATATATATATATATATATATATATATATACATATATATATTCCTGGCTATTACTTCCCTGGTCCCCTGTCTAACAGGGTGATTGACATGATCCCTGGGGTGAATTTCTTATCTCCCATCCAATCATCAAGGTTCTTTTTGAAGACAGCCAAAGAGGCGCTCAGCTTGACATGTATGGGCAGTCTATGCCAGAGTATGGGGAGTCTCTGGGTCAGGAGCTTATCCCTCCAGCATGTTTTGTTCATTGTGATGACCAAGTTTAGATCCCTGGAGTATGTGGCTCTGAGTGATTGAGATTTCTTTAAGCGTAGCATGTCCAACAGCTCTGAGTTTAACATGGCCTTGTATGTTAAGCAGAGATCACCTCTGAGCAGGTGATATGTGACAGAGTATAGCTGGAGGTTTTTTAGATGGTCAGCATAGGGCATCTGCTTTAGGCTTGCGATTCTTTTAGTGAGGTATTTCTGTGGCCTTTCCAGTTGTTGCAGATATCTTGTGAGGTACATACCAAATGGGGCGTTATACTCTATAATGGGTCTAATGTGGAATGAGCACAGTGGGACAATAATCTCCTTTGTTCTGGATGAAAAGCCCTTAATGATGAAGTGCGCCACATAGAAGGATTTCCTGACTGTTGTGACAATGTGGTTATCAAAGATGGGACCACTGTCCACTTGTGTCCCTAAGTCCCTTATCACACTTTCAGTGTTTAGTGTACTGCCAGTTATGTGGTAATTCATGGGTACATGGTTTTTCCCAAAGGGGAATAACTATAAATTTCTTGGCATTGAGCTTGAGCCCATGGTTCTGGCACCAAGCATCTGTTTCTGTAAGGTCTTTTTGTAGAATATCCACATGATTTGGGGATTCAATAATGGCTTCCAATTTGCATTCATCTGCAAACTTTGTTAGCCAGTGTTCCTTAGTGCTGGCCTGTACTTCAGAGAAGTAGATGCCAAACAAGAGTGGTCCCAGGGCTGAACCCTGAGGTACTCCACTTGTCACTTGTCTGGAGCTGGATTTTGAGTCAGCTACTTTTACAGTGTGGGTTTTTTCAGTAAGACAGTTGGCAACCCATCGAGTGATGTAAGGATTAATGGCCAGCTTAGGAAGTTTATGATTCCAGAGTGGAGGATGGTGTCGAAGGCCTTGGCGAGATGCAGATAGGCAGTGTGGACTGCCTTGCCCTCATCCACAGCTCTGGATACTGATTCAAAAAAAGTCAATCAGGTTATGGAGACAAGACCGGCACTTTACAAAACCAAATTGGGTGGGGTCCAGTGTTTGAAGGTTGCCAATGTCTTTGTTTATAAGTTCCATGATAATGCGTTCCATGGCTTTGCAGATCAGGCTAATCAGACTGATGGGACGATAGTTCCCGGAATCCAAGATGGATCCCCCCTTGTGGAGTGGGATAACTGTAGCTGTGCACCACTCATCTGGCATGAAGCCTGAGGTGAGGCTATGATTGAACATGACACTTAGGTGAGGTGCCAGTTAATTTTGTAGTTCATGTAGTACACAGCCTGGGATGTCGTCTGGTCCCATGGATGATATATTCTTAGCTTTGGAGAGTGCATTTTTTACCTATGTGGCCATGATTACCAGAATTTGGCAATCTTTTGGTATTGAGCTGAACCCTTTAGGGGGTGAGGGGGGTGAAGTTGGCACTGAATCGATCTGCCAGGATATTGGCAATATCCTTGGGATCAGTATATTTAATGCCATTCTGTTGTAGCTCAGAACAGATCTGAGCATTGCCATTTAGATTCTTGACATAACTATAGAATGCCTTGTGGTTGTCCTTGGAATCTTTGGCAATTTTATTTTTGCAACTAGCTTTGGAGGATTTTATAAGGGATCTCAGCTTCTTACTGTGGCTGGTAAGGGAGTATTTTGCATCCTGGGATTTTCCTCTTTTCTGCAACAGTTTCTTTCTTCTGTTGTATAGTTTGTTTATGGCAGGGGACGACCAGATTGGCTTCTTTGTTTGGAGGAGAGCATCTTGGTTCTATTTGGAATGGCATGATTCATACATGAATTGATGTGCTCATACAGTGCCTTAGTGTAGGATTCAGCAGTCAAACTTTCAGTTCCTGTCTGTATGGGTGCCATGAAGTTTGCCTCTTCTGACTTGAGTAGCATGAAGTTAGCTTTGGAGAAGTTTATATATATATAATATATATATATATATATATATATATATATATATATATATATATATATATAGGTCTACTTCAGAACAATGAAACCTCACAACACCGAAGACCAAAACACCGAGACCAAAACAACAAAACCCCACAACACCGAAAACCACCTAAGTATAACTTACACAAAAAACATACGCAAATACATACACAACTGCCCCAAACTACCAACCACACCACCCTACACTACAAATAGGCAGGGGGGCTTTTGCACCCCTCTTCTTTAATATTCTAACTCTGAGATTGCACAAACAGACACACAAGGCAAACTCACACCCACACACTACAGTCCCTCACACACACACACACACACACACACACACACACACACACACACACACACACACACACCACAGTCACAACACACACTTACACACAGCACTACCCCTCACAAATACACTTACACATGCATACTCACCCACAGCGGAACACCAAAAGCGCTAAATCAAAATCCTGTAACACTGGGATTTTGAATTTCGTGCTTTTCGGTGTTCTGCAGTTTCATTGTTTTGGTCTCCTTCAAAACACTTTCAATGTTCTGTTCTTTTGCTGTTTTGAAGGAGACCCATATATATGTATATATATATATATATATATATATATATATATATATATATATATATATATATTCATGTGTTCTATAAACATGACTGTACACAAATGGTTTAAATACTTTAGTAACTACTTCTGTATTGGCCAGTATTCCTTCATTCCAATATCTCATTATACACATTTTTTTTTCAAATATGTTAGTCATTGCTTCTTTAAAAAAAATAAAGCAGCTGGTAAATAAGGCAAACTAACAATTGCGTATGATGTTTCATAAAGAAAAAAATTAAAAAAGTAAGGACATGCTTAATCAAAACTGCAGCAACTTGTACAATTGATTTGCTGACATTTTCTGTTGATCTCTTTTGACCTCTGGACAGAAAACAGCTAACCATATTTTGGCAGTTTGCATAAATATAACTCAGCAGTGGCACAACCAAAAAAGGTATTAGCATTAAGTGAAAGATTCTTGTTTCCTTCAGCATTTCATGCCTAGAACAAACCACATTCTAATTATTATGCACGTCACTAAAGGTACTGCTTCTCTAAGCCTGGAGAGGCATGCGACAGTCTGTGAAGCTTAAATAATTGTAACATATTCAGCCTTAGGGTTTATGAGACCCATAAACAATATCATTCATTTACTTCCCAAAAGGGAAATGAGGAAGACGGTTAAAAGCTTGAAAATATGCCTTCCCATGGAGAAAAGAGCCCTCCAGAAGGTTATTTTGTTTTAAAGAGATTGCTAGAACAAAATCATTTAAAGATTATAGCCTATGCTATTGGAAGGTGCGGTGGGATCTGGGTTAAGAATTATAATAAGAATTGTAACTCAGCAGTCGTAAGGCTAAGTGTTGTCGAATTCATTGCCATCAGAGATATGGTATTGATAGCCATTAGAGCTGTTCTCAATGTAATAGCACCCCAGGGGGCCATACCAACAAATAACTAGAGACATTTTCTGGTATATTCAGTGGTCTGAGAAATGCATTAATAAAACATTTCTTTATTTATTTGTTTGTCAGATATGTTGTTATATGCACATAGCATTCTTCTGAAAAATTTTACTGCATACGTTTTGTTTACTTTGCCAGTTTAGCATACCATTGTAAGACAGGGAGAAGTACATAGAAAAGCCCTCAAAGAAATAAATTAACAGACTGTGTGCCTCAGAAAAATTATATTACCAAACTATCAAACCAAAAATAACAAAAGAGAAGAGAGAAAGTATAATCTCATGAGCAACATAAAATCTAAATTTTTTGTAGTCAACATGAAGAACATTGGCTGAAAAGCAAATGATACAGTAAACAGTGCATGGACAGGAAAAGATTATCACTTCTGCTTGCAGGCATGATTATAAACAGTGTTTAACCTGAGATAAAAAATGTACAAGATGGAATCCCCATAACAAAGAGCAATCAAACAAAAAGACAAAAACAGGTTACATGATTTGCTGATAGCCACACAGATACATTTATTGAGCTTTGACCTTGTGATATCTTTAATTTTATGCCATGTTTCAACTATGGAGACAGTCTTTGTCATCCTGAGTTTATTATTTAACAGTAAGTCAGGAGAAAATCATCAGCAAATGTTTCATATTCCATGTTTAAATGTTGTGTTATTATGTAGCAGTTAACATGATTTCTTTAGTATGCGATCCTATATAATATTATGCCATAAGAAAAAAGTCTAAGAAAAGGAAATGTTCCTAGCCCAAAGACGATAAGAATTTTATAAATTATTTTTTTCATAATATAAATTAGCAACATATTTAAGCTGATGAGCCATATGGTATTATTTGTGGAGTTTCTAGGTGAGATTCTGAAACAGTTTGTGATGGACAGCAATATTATTGCACTAGGTGTAACAGAATACAATCCACATGTGATTTAGAAATCAGTAAAATAAGCAGCTACTAATCATATATAAAGCTCACACAGAAACATCCTGATATGATTGACTCCACTGCTGATTTGATGCTTAAAACAGATACATCAGTACTGTTAGCCATCATACAAGGATAACCTGCGAGGAGGAACTTTTTCAGTAATCCAGCAGAATAAGACATTTGCAAATGGAAGACTCCAGCAAATGCCTGTATTATACTAACACTGCATAATGCAGCATTGACATGAAAAGAACAATTGTCTGTGCTGTTTAATGCCTAGTAGGCAAGACAGTGCATACTGCAAATCTGCAGAGATGAATATTTCCATCCACATGCATGGTCCACAGGGATATGCTAGTGGCAATCCAAAATGTTTGCAGAGCATGAGTGCTACAATGTGATATCCATTGAATGTCGACCCATTCAAAGAACAAAATATCTATATTCATGTACCCCCTAGTCACAGATATCTTTCAATGGTTCACTGGTAATACTCTAAGGCTTCAGCATTTGCAACATTTAATTATTTCCTGATGGATCATGCTGGCAAATACATCATATTCCCTAAAATACCTCTAGACTTTATACTTGGATTCAGTGGTGTATTATTTCATCTCTGCATTTCTAGCTATCCTGAGCATTCTGGTGCCAATAAGAATATATTTAATCTGACAATGATCAATGGTTTGCACTTAATTTATGACACATATTGAAAGAGTATGACTGAATCTGTAGAGGTATAAAAAATTATCTGTTTAATAAAGCACTCTCTGTTCAAATGTGAAACAAAGTAAAAACACTTCTAAGTAAATCTAAACAATATTGCTTTACTTATCAACAGCAACCACAGTAGCCATACAACCTCAGTCATATGTGACAGTGTATTAACTTACTTTTCCACAGTTAGATAGGAGGGACCCAATCTTGAAAAACTACAACTATGACTCTGTCATTGTACATGTGGGTGTGAATGACCTGAGACAGACCTCTTTGGACTACATGAAAAGAGACATGGAGGAGCTCTCAAATTATGTAGCCCAGGTGGGTATGCCCCTAGCCTTGAGCTGCATCCTACCATCACCCAGTATGATACCACAGTACAAGCAGAAAATGATTGATTTCAACAATTGTCTAAGTTTCTGGTGTCATTCTAAGGGTATCCAGTATCTGTCTGCCTGTGACGACATGATTGACAGGCCTCGATGCTTTGACAGAGATGGCCTGCATCTGTCACCCCTGGGCTTCTGGATACTGGCAAAGGCTCTTGCCACCCCTTTAGTGCCTTTTTAGGTGGTGTTCCAAAGACCAAATTACCACAGTAACAGATACAAACAAATGTAATCTGAGGGTCATGCTGCTCAATGCTAAAAGTCTAAATCTCAAAATGCACTCTCTCGAAGTACTCCTTGAAATGGAGAACATTGACATTTCTGATGTAACAGAGACCTGGTTCAACACAGCAGAAAGCACCCCTGCAATACCAGGCTATAACTCATTCCACATCTTTTGACCCCAGAACTTGGATTCAAGCTCCAAAGGCAGTTTTGTTTCCATATTCATAAAGGATGCACATACCTCCAGACTGGTAGCCCAACAAAATGCATCAGAGATACTTCAGGTGCAGCTAACACTGGGTAAGAAAGTGATTCAGGTTGCAGCCTGTTATAGGTCCACAACCATGTTCCAAAACTCACACTCCACGTTCCTAAGCACCCTGGAAAATATTAAGGTCCAACCTAACACTCTCATACTGGGTGACTTCAACTACCCCTCCATTAACTGGGAAAACTACTCATGTACCAAGACACTTGCCCAACATTTCCTGGAATTCATTAATTCCAATGCTCTGGACCATCTCATTCTTACCCCCACTAGAGGTAGCAACATCCTTGACCTGGTCATTACTAACATGGGCGATCATTGCTATATACCAATAGTCAACTCTTCCCTAGTTAGGTCTGACAACAAACTGCTCACCTTAGAAATCCACATCCCCTACCCCTGCAAAGGTAACCACCATGAAAAACTTCTCCAAAGCTAACTTTGGGCTCCTAAAGCCAGAGGTAGCTAACTTCATGGCACCCATGCAAATGGAGAATAGTTGCATGACCGCCGAATCATACACCAATGCACTGTACGAACACATACACAAATGCATGGATCCCACCATACCCAATAGAACCAAGACACTCTCCTGCAAAAAAAGGAAGCCAATCTGGTGGTCCCCTGCCATAACCAAACTCTACAACAGAAGGAGAAAACCGATGCAAAATAAGGTGAAGTCCCAAGACTGGAAAAACCCCCTTATCGGCCTCAACAAAAAGTTGATATCTCTCATCAAATCCTCTAAAGCTAGCTATATAAACAGAATTGCAGCAGATAGTAAAGACATCCACAAGGCCTTCTATAGTTATGTAAAGAACCTCCACGGCAATACCCAGATTTGCTTTGAGCTACTGCACAATGGTACCTCCTATACCAAGCCAACAGATATTGCCAATATACTGGCTGACAGATTCAGTGCCAACATTACCTACCCCCCTAAGGACCAATCATAATACCAGTACATTGCCAGGCACCCAGTATTCCTGCTGCACAGGTTAAGACAGCACTGGCCAAAGCCAAGAATGTAGCTTCTATGGGACCTGACAATATCTCTGGCTGTGTTCTACATGAACTACAGCGTGAACTGGGACCTCACTTGTGTGCCCTGTTCAATCACAGCCTCACCTCAGGCTTTGTTCCTAATGAATGGCACACTGCTACAGTCATGCCTTTCCACAAAGGAGGAGTGACTACAGACCCTGGGAACTACTGCCCCATTAGCCTGACAAGTCTGATATGCAAAGCTATGGAATGCATCATCATGGACCTAATAAACAAGGATATAGGGAATCTCCAAACTCTGGGTCCTACACAGTTTAGTTTTGTGAAGGGTAGATCATGCCTGCTCAACTTGGTCAACTTCTTTGAGTGAGTCACCAGAGCTGTGGATGAAGGCAAGGTGGTTCATACAGCCTACTTTGATCTGGCCAAGGCCTTTGATACCATTCCCCACTCAGGAATCATAGAAAAACTCACTAAGCTAGGCATCAACCCCTTTATCATTAGGTGGGTTACAAACTGACTCACAGAACCCACAGTGTGAAAGTAGCTGACTCCAAATTAGACTGCCGACCTGTCACTAGTGGAGTCCCACAGGGATTGGTCCTCCATCCTCTCCTGTTTGGTATCTACTTCTCAGAAATCCAGGCCAACACAAAGGGACTCTGGCTGACAAAGGTCACAGACGATTGCAAGTTGGGAGCCATTATTAACTCCCAAAGTAATGTTGACATCCTATAGAAAGGCCTCACGGAGACCGACCAATGTCAGAACTATGGCCATAAGATCAATGCCAAAAAATGTGTCCTCATCCCCTTTGGGAAAAACCCAGTTTCCATAAATTACCACATCGATGGTAGTCCACTGAACAGAGAAAGTGTTATAAGAGATCTGGGAACACAGGTTGACAGCAACCTCTCTTTTGACCACCACATTGCCATTGTGGTCAGAAAGTCCTTCTATGTGGCACATCTCATTACTAAAGGTTTTGCATCCAAGAAAAAAAAGGTCATTGTCTTCCTCTACTCTTCCCTCATTAGGCCAATCATCAAGTACAATGCCCCATTTGGCATCTACCTCACTAGACACCTCCAACAACTGGAGAGGCCACAAACGCACCTCACAAAGAGGATCCTAGGCCTTAAATACTTGTCCTATATGGACCACATGCTCCAGAGACTTCAACTTCATTACCACAATCAACAGAACGTGCTGGAAGGACAGGTTCATAATGCAGAGACTGCCCATGCTATGAAATAGACGTCCCATACATGTCAGACAGAGCACCTCACTGGCCCTCTTCAAGAGAAATCTTGATGAGTGGATGGGAATTAGAAAATTCATCCCAGGGATCACTCCAGTGACTCTACTCGACAGAGGCACTGGGAACTAAGGTTGGGTGGCACGATGCCAGGATAATCCTATGGGCTAGCCTTGTAAAGGCTCCAGGGCCATTAGCCTTGTACACACCTATGAGCCTATAAGAGCCATTAAATGCCATCAACCAACAATTCTCTTATGTCATTCCATCAACATTGTCTCCTGTAACTACTTCTTCCATTTGTAATACTACCAGTGATTCTTTATCCATCCTTCTTCTAGGAATGCCTCACTGCCTTCATTTGCCTAAATCATTCAGCCTAACTTCAATTTCTGCAGTAATCATAAGCAAACACGTTAATAAAGGTAAAACTTTTATCTTCCTTCAGTGATAATATGCCTCCTATACAGCTAAAATATATTCTTCTGTTGCAAGTACTCACACGGCTGGTGTTCTAATCTACAGATCCAGAAAAGATGGCTATGTGCCAGCACCATGGGAGTCCACTGTTGTTGAGCCATTATATAAAAGTAGAATCACAACAGAGTTAAACAACAGCACCATGGGAGTCCTGGTTTATTGTGCCATTGTATATAAGTAGAAGCACAACAGACCTAAACAACACCACCATGAGAGTCCTCAGCTATTCTGCTATTATATAAATGTAGAACCACAATGGAGATAAACAACAGCACCAAGGGAGTCTTCAGTTATTCTGCCATTATATAAAAGTAGAAACAAAACAGAGCTAAACAACAGTACCACGGGAGTCCTCAGTTGTTCTGCCATTGTATAAAAGTAGAACCACCACAGCGCTAAACAACAGCATCATGGGAGTCCTTGTTTATTGTGCCATTGCAAAAAAGTAGAACCACAACAGAGCCAAACAAAAGCACCATGACAGTCCTTGGCTATTCTGCTATTATATAAAAGTAGACCCACAATGGAGATAAACAGCAGCACCATGGGAGTCTTCAGCTATTGTTCTACTGTATAAAAGTAGAACCACAACAAAGCTAAATAACAGCACTGTGGGAATCCTTTGTTATTGTGCCATTATATAAAAGTAGAACCAAGACAGAGCTAAATAACAGCATTGTGGGAGTCTTCAGTTATTCTGCCATTGCATAAAAGTAGAACTACAACAGAGCCAAACAAAAGCACCATGAGAGTTCTCAGCTATTTTGCTTTTATATAAAAGTAGAACCACAGTGGAGATAAACAACAGCACAATGGGAGTCTTCAGTTATTCTGTCATTGTATAAAAGTAGAACTACAACAGAGCCAAACAAAAGCACCACGGGAGTCCTCGACTATACTGTTGTTATATAAAAGTAGAACCACAACAGACATAAACAACAGCACCATTGGAGTCCTCAGTTATTGTGCCTTTGTGTAAAAGCAGAACCACAATAGAGCTAAACAACAACACCATGGGAGTCCTCAGGCATTGTGCCATTGTATAAACATAGAACCACAACAGAGCTAAACAACATAACCTTGGGAGTCCTCCACTATTCTGCTGTGGTTTAAAAGTAGAACCACAACAGAGCTAAACAGTAGCACCATTGGAGTCTTTGGTTATTGTGCAATTGTCTAAAAGAAGAACCACAATAGTGCTAAACAACAGCACCATGGGAGTACTCTGCTATTCTGCTGTTACATAAAGAAGAACCACAACAGAGATAAACAACAGCATCATGGGAGTTCTCAGTTATTGTACCATTGTATAAAAGTAGAACCACAACACGCTAAACTACAGCAGCATAGGTGTTCTCAGTTACTGTGCCATTATATAAGAAGAATGGCAATAGAGCTAAAAAAATATGGACTAATTACTATTGTCTCACCAACACCAAAGATATTAAAAAATGACATCTATTAAGCAGCACTGTATCAAAACATTTATAACTTAGCATCCAAGTTTCAACACGGCTTCTATCCTGCCTCTAGTATAAAAACAGCTCTGTTAACTTAAATCAGTCATAGTAAATATAATTTAAATAAAGGCTGTTGTGCTGTTGTTGATGTATTCATTGGCCAGTCAATGAATTTTGATATGATGACCACATCGTCATGGGTTTATGTCATTTGATTAAATGTTAATTTGATTGAAACCAAAATGGTCAAACCCATTTGATTGAAAAGTCAGATGACTGAAAACTCATTGGAAAGAAAACATTCTTCACAACAAATGTATATAAAAAATATTTTTGTAGGGGGGCAACCCCTGCTCCCCCATGAGGTGGACTTTGTCCACCATACCCCACTTACTCATTATACTAAAGCCACGGTTGCACAACCATGGAGAAAAGGAAAAACACAATCACACAGTGAGTCAGTGCTTGAGTAAAAACACAATTATATATGGATCTGAGGGTACAACATGATGCTGACCATCACAAGCCGCCACACATGTTCTGCTAGACTGACTTCCCTAATAACTCCTATGATAAGACATGAGATAATCAGATACTTTCAATTAACTTCTATACTTTTCTATCAAATGAATTTTCAGTCAAATGAATTTTCAATCAAAGGGGTTTAACCATTTTAGTTTCAATCCATTGACCATTCATTCAAATTACATAGATTCCATCCTCGCAATCTCCCACCTGTCTAACTTAAACAATAATCCTACATAAT
Source organism: Protopterus annectens (assembly GCF_019279795.1). Classification (NCBI taxonomy): domain Eukaryota; kingdom Metazoa; phylum Chordata; order Ceratodontiformes; family Protopteridae; genus Protopterus; species Protopterus annectens. Next base: position 1,639,154,389 of record NC_056725.1, on the reverse strand, counting down.
AGAATATCTCTCTGGTTCGCTAACACAATTCAGAAAGTCTGTCTGATGGTCTAACCATATACCTTCATCACAGTCTGTTAGCCTTGACTTACTCCAGATGCCCACATTTTGACCCTTGCTCTACTCTGTTTATTAACATCGTTCCTGAATTCTGCCAACCACCTTAAGTCATGCAACATGCAGAGGATACTAGCATCTACAATGCCCAAGTCACTGTCTGAAATCCAGTCCATTCTCAACTATCTTTCAACTCCACTCAAACACTGATAGAAAAATCAAGATATAAATGAAGGTGTTCTAAAACTAAGTCATGTTCTTCTGGCCAACCCCAACATCCCCTTAAACATAAAATGCAACAACATGCTTAGCAAAGGCCAAACGTACTTAGACTTAGTCAATGTCATTAAACTACAGTGAGTCACTTTTAACCCTATACAAAAGATTTATATTCACATCACTTGTATTACCCAGCAATACATTTAATAATTAGGCTCAAGTCTTTAATTGCCTTTCTCATTCCCATCTTGGGTAGAAAATGAACTACATTGCATATGGAGCTCATAAATGCTACAAATGAATATGTTACAATTACTTAAACTTCACAGACTAATTACCCTTGATGAGCACCCCTGCACTACCAGGCTATAACTCATACCACACTTTTTGGCCATGTAACCTGGACCGAAACACCAAAGGCGGAGGTGTGTCCATATTCATTAAGGATATCCACACCTCCAGGCTAGTTGCTCAGCATAATGCATCCAAGGTTATCCAAGTGCAACTAACTCTGGGCAAAACTGCAATCCAAATTGTAGCTTGCTACAGATCCCCCACCATGCCCCTGGATTCCCACTCCTCTTTTCTTGATGTACTGGAAAATATTAGGGTTCAGTCAAACACCCTAATAATGGCTGACTTCAACTACCCCACCATTAACTGGGAAAACTACTAGTGTACCAACTCCTTAGCCCAACGCTTTCTGGAATTCATAAACTCCAATGCCCTAGATCAACTTATCCACACCCCCACCAGGGCCAACAATATCCTAGACCTAGTCTTTACCAACATGAGTGACCAGTGTTCCACACCTGAAGTCAACTCCTTGTTGGTCCGATCTGACCATAAGCTTATCATCCTTGATATCTACATCCCGCCCACCCCCCATTAAAGAAACCACAGTAAAACATGTCTCCAAAGCCAACTTCATGCTTCCTAAGACAGAAGTGGTAAACTTCATGGCAACCATGCAGATGGACAATACAGTTACAACTGCTGAATCCTACACAAATGCACTCTATAAGCACTTACATGAGTGCATGGATCATGCTATCCCAAACAGAACCAAGATGCTATCCTCCAAAAAAAGGAAGCCAATCTGTTGGTTCCCTGCCATAAACAAACTGCACAACAAAAGGAAGAAACTGTTGCAAAAGAGAGTAAAATCCCATGAGTGGAGGAGCTCCCTGGTCAGCCTCAGTAAGAAGCTGAGATCCCTTATAAGATCCTTCAAAGCTAGCTACAAAACCAAAATCACCACTAAATCCAAGGACAACCACAAAGCATTCTATAGCTATGTCAAGAATCTAGATGGCAACACCCAGATCTGCTCTGAGCTACAGCACAAAGGCATGGAAATTACAGAATCAACTGATATTGCCAACATCCTGCCAGATCGGTTCAGTGCTAACTTTACCCCCCTCTCACCCCCTAAAGGGCCCATATCTATACAGGAAGAATGCAGAGACCCTGTAATCACAACTATACAGGTAAAAGATGCACTCTCTAAAGCCAAAAACACAGCATCCATGGGACCGGACAACATCCCAGGCTGCGTTTTACATGAACTTCAGAACAAACTGGCTCCCCAATTAAGCACGATGTTCAATAATAGCCTCACATCAGGCTTTGTACCCACTTAATGGTGCACAGCAACAGTTATCCCACTCCACAAAGGGGGAGCCACCACTGATCCCGGGAACTATCAACCTATTAGCCTGACGAGCCTGTTCTGCAAGGCAATGGAATGTATCATCATGGAACTCATAAACAAAAACATTGGTAACCTCCAAACTCTGGATCCCACCCAGTTCAGGTTTGTGAAAGGCAGATCATGCCTCCTGAACCTGAATGACTTCTTTGAGGAAGTCATCAAAGCCGTGGATGAGGATAAGGTAGTTCACACAGCCTATCTTGACCTCGCCAAGGCTTTCAACACCATCCCTCATTCTGGAATTATAGCTAAGCTCACTAAACTAGGTATAAATCCCTACATCACAAGATGGGTTGCCAACTGGCTCACTGACAGAACCCACACTGTAAAAGTTGCAGACTCTAAGTCTGACCTCAAAGCAGTGACGAGTGGAGTACCACAAGGTTCTGTCCTGGGACCTCTCCTGTTTGGTATCTACTTCTCTGAAGTACAGGCTAACACAGAAGGCCTCTGGCTAACGAAGTCCACAGATGACTGCAAATATGGAGCCATAGTTAAGTCCCCAAATGATGTGGACATCCTACAGAAGGGCCTCACTGAGACAGATGCCTGGTGTCAGAGCCATAACCTCAAGTTCAGTGCCAAAAAGTGCAGTGTCATCCCCTTTGGTAAAAACTCTGTACCCATGAACTACCACATAGGCAGCAATCTACTTAACACTGAATGTGTGATAAGAGACCTTGGGACCCAGGTGGACAGTAGTCTCTCCTTTGATAGTCACATTGCCACAGTAGTCTGGAAGTCCTTCTACGTGGCAGACCTCATCATAAAAGGGTTCTCATCCAGGAAAAAAAAGGTCATTGTTCCCCTCTACTCATCACTCATTAGACCTATCATAGAGTACAACTCCCCTTTTGGAATATACCTCACAAGACATCTGCAGCAGCTGGAAAGGCCACAGAAGTACCTCACAAAGAGGATTACTGGCCTCAAACAAATGCCCTACACTGACTGCCTCAAAAAACTCCAGCTTTACTCCGTAGCATATCTCCTACTTTGAGGTGATCTCTGTCTAACATATAAAGCTATGTTAAACCCAGAGCTGTTGGACATGCTACACCTAAAGAAATCCCGATCCCTCCAAGCTACACGCTCTAGGGACCTAAACCTTGTCACTACAATAAACAGGACATGCTGGAGGGATAGATTCCTGTCCCAGATAATTCCTATACTCTGGAACAAGCTACCCATCTATGTCAAGTAGGGTTCTTCATTAGCACTCTTCAAGAAAAATCTTGATAAGTGGATGGGAAATAGGAAATACACCCCGGGGATCACTTCTGTGTCTCTGCTGGACAGTGGCACAGGAAAATAACTTTCGTGGGTGGCGTAAGCTATGGAACGTTACTGGCTAGACTTATGTAGGCCCTTGGGCTGATAGCCTAGTACCTACCTATGAACCTATGAACCTATGTAGCCCCTTCTACTTCCATAATCTTTGCTAACTTAGGAACTGCCTTTATGGATAACATCAACCAGGCCTAGTACCAAGTTTCCCTGCTTACATTGTCCACTCAACAATTCCCCACCTTGAATCCCTCTACATCAAAAGGTAGTTCAAGTCAGAAAATAGAATAGTTTGAACTAGTCTATAAGATGCCTATCCATTTCTTTGCCAGCCAAATAAATGCTCTCCCCTTTAATCACATACATATTGGTACAATCCATGCTTCTGCCTTAGGATCTCTGACAGATTCATCAACAAGCCAAGAAATATGTCAAACAGACAAATAGAAATCTTACCTCTCTATAAGGATTTTCAAATGTTAAAGCTACCTGCTTGGAAGTTCTAACAGCTGAAAACAGCACCAGCATTTTCAACATTGCCCCAACAAAGTGTCTGAAATTGCTGGACCTGTAATAACCAATAACTGTGATCACTAGATGCCCCATTCCACACTAATTAAATTTTCTGTGATTGCATGCTCCTATTTTTTCTAAATTCACTGCAGCCACCCCACTGTATTCATTCAGCTAATAATTTTTTAACTCCATAACTGAAATGAAGCATTTTATATGTTACAGATTATAGATAGTGTATCATTCCTTCTTCAAATGTTGTAAATTAGTTGTCAGATGAGATGGTTAACAAATTAAATAAATACAAAAATTAACAAATGAATGAATGTTACCATAAAGGAGTTTCAATAATTCATCAATATTCCTAAAATGTTTGGGGCCTATAAACTGCATAAAAGATGTGATGTATGCATGAACTGGTCCTGACTCATCTACTATAAATGGCAATACAGTATGTTGCAGTTTGTGGTCATTAATGAAGACGTTAGTGTCTACATCCCCATAGAAACACACAATGCATACATCTAACAGAATAGTGACTGCTGTTGTGCAGTCACTGATGGGAATGCACTTGGTGAATACCTGACAGGCAGATACTAAAACCTTTACCTAACAATACTGCAATCAGAAGCAGAAAACAAAAGCTACATCACAAACCACGTGTGAGATACATGCTAGCTGTGATCTGGAGAAACAAGCAGTCATAATAACAATGAAGTGAAATTAACTGCTTTTGACTCGTATGCCACGTATTCATTTTACAATATTGCATTCCTATGTTCAGTAATGTTCTGATTTTGGAAAAAAGTTTCTAACTTTGTCAGCTGTACTTTTACCTGGGTTTGAGCCAGCTGCACGACTATATAGCTTTTAGAAATATATGTTTTTTTTTAATATGTTCATAGTTTTCTTCTTATACTATTTTAAACAAAAGACTGCTTTGTCTGTGTGATGCCCTACCAAGTGATGTATTTATTTCAATCTTCCTCATATATAGCCATTACACTGATGAGGAGGAAAATTATTTTATTTTTAAAATGTTAAAAAAAATACCAGTTTATAATTTTAAAAGTTGACAGTCTGAGTTTATTGTAAGTAAGGAGAAGAGTAGCCAAACGTTAGAGAATAAAAACATACCAATCCATCTAAAGCAACAAAATTAAACAATTTTAATAGATGGATAGGTTGTACTGTTTGTGAGAGTATACTCCTGTTGAAGCTGCAGCAAGATGAAAATGACAGATGGATCTTCAACAGGCAAAGTAAATAAAAGAAAATATTTTACTGGGGCAAGCTTTTCTGCACCCCCATGTAGGATCTCAGCCTCATTCCCCTAACTTACATACTAACTCTTGGTTGCATTTAAAGGAACAAAAAGAAAGCCCACTAAAGTTGAATGAATGCAGCTGGTACTGTGCAGATAGAAACTGCCAGTAAATATTCCTTATGGGAAACAGTGAGTAAGGAAATGGTCAAGTTCAAGCTGAAACCTCCTCAGTGACACATTCATTAATCGTAGAAAAGTCTGCCAGACTCTGAGCATGTCATTTACAAACTCTTCTGCCAGACGAACACTGTGTTGAAGGGGGGGGTAATTGTGAATAACAAACTGACAAGTTCCAATTAGAAAGCAAAGCACACGTTTCCTGAGTTATGCCATATCCAAGTTATTAGGGAGATAAGGCTGGATTCATAAAGGCTACCACAAAGTGTATATTAAGTGCACTTTCTGAATTCAAGAACAAACCTCCCGCAATGCTTGTGCTGTCTATTCTGTCAGAAATTTTACGCCAAGTTTACACATACTGCAAATTTTCTGATAACCTTTATGAATCCAGCCTACTACTGCTACTTGGGATTATAAAGAGAGGCATGCTCACATGAAAAAGAGCTAATAAATAGGCAACTGAAACAATATCACTTACAGTTGCCACTGAATCTAAATAAAGTCCAGCAACCTAACCATGCATAAAGGTCATTTAAGTTGCTCTCACATAAATGAATGATCATCTCAGCAAAAGTAAAATAAAAAAACATAATAATAATCGTAATAACAATGATCCATATTTTGTGTATGTGCCCCTCTCACATCTGACATGCAGGATGCTACCTGAGTATCTCATTTAAGATGACTAACTCCAAGGCTCTACAACTCTGGGATAGAACAAGTACATTTTTTAAATACATTTTTGTTGAAATGGCCCATCTCTTATGAGACAGATACTTAGGCATACAGTAAACATGGTTATATAAGAGAATTACTTGTCCTCTGGCAAAGAAAACTGAAAAGGAATTTGGAAACGCACAGGCATTATTAAAAATGTATCTGCAGAAACACCTTATATCTTCCCATAATTACTTCATCTACGTCCAGGAAGTCTGCAAGAAAATAGGTAGCTAAGAGAACAATAAAAAAGGAAAGACACCTGATATTAGTTGAAGACAATATCTTAACTGATGTGACTGAATTGAGGGTGTTCAGCAATCTTACATACATTGTGTGAACTACTGATAAAAATCAAGAAATATTAGAATATCTTTATTTTGTTGACATTCAGAATTTCAAATAGTTATTTACTCCAAATATGTTTCTGTGACTATAAATGTTATGGCAGAATACAGTAGTCATTACCACAAACTGGTGTTCATACTCCTGAAATTCTTTCAGTTCTCAGTGTTTCTTATTATTAGTCCAAGCTAGGTGTTTCATATCTTCAGTGACTTTGGGGTTTCAATCTAATTTTTTTACACACTCAAAGTTACTGACAAGCAATGAAAAACTTGACTCCTCTAGCTTTACCATTTTGTATTTATACAGTCACTAAAACTGTGTGTGTGTGTGTGTGTGTGTGTGCGTGTGTGCGTGTGTGTGTGTGTGTGTGTGTGTGTGTCTGCGGGTGTGTGAGACTGAACAAGTCCATTTTTTTTAATGACAACCCTGTGCTACTTAAAATGTTATATGTGAAGTTGACAATTAAATGTCTTTTGCAAACATGGAAAATTAACGCTTAACAGTAAGAACAATATATTTTCTCAAATCTTGGACCACATCTAAACTTTCATGGTTCATATGAAACATAAGCTCACACTGTATGCATGCTGTCTGCTTAGACAGTCCTTCCACTTGGAAGCATGTGAATAGTTCCCTACCACCAGAGGGGGAATATATGTTTAAGGGTTCTTAGTTTAAAAGAAAATCAAAGGCATTTACGTATTGTTCATCTTTAGGTGTAATTCTGATACTTGCAAGGATGGTTGACAGTAAAACTGCTGGATGGCTGAATTGTCAGGCATAAGGATCTGGTATACACTTTTTTGATAACGAAACAGATGGGTATTTAAAAGAGGGATTTACAAGGGTGGCAGTGCCTGGCAGTTGTTGCAAAGTGTTAGAATTTGGGTGTTAGTTGAGTTATTCTTTGTAATGACATGCAGAATCTTTTTTTTGGGGGTGTTGTGAACTGCAGTAAAGTGTGTTTATGTAGAATGAAAATGGAATGGACTGAGGAAGTTAGAGAAGGTTGTGTCTTTAAGGGGGCATTTTTATGATTAGGAATGTGGGAGAAGATACATATGTACTTAACCGAGGAGCTGAGTTTGGCTTTAGAATTGAGGGTAAGAGGAGAGCAAAACAGGTGAGAGCAGCTGCATTTGTGGGAGCAAAACAGGCAAGAACAGCTGCATTTGTGGGAGTCAATCAGTCTAAGCAAGCTCATGCAATGCAGCTTTTTTTCTGAAGAGGACAACTGTCACTGCTAGCATACTAAAACTGTTTATTGTCACTGGTGACATACTAAAAATCTGCTTATTTTCAATGCTGCCATACAAAACCATACCAACTGCCACTGCTGCCACACTAAAACTGAACTCATTGTCACTGCTTTGAATACTAAAACTGAGCTTATTGCCATTGCTTCCATACTAAAACTGTGCCCATTGTCACTGCTGGCACACTTAAACTGAGCTCATTTTCACTGCTTCCATACTAAACCTGAGCTGATTGTCACTGCTGGCACACAAAAACTGTGCTCATTGTCACTGCGTCCATACTAAAACTAAACCCATTGTCACTGCTGGCACACTAAAACTGAGCTCATTGTCACTGCTTCCATACTAAAACTGAGCTCATTGTCACTGCTGGCATGTTAAAACCGAGCTCATTTTCACTGCTGCTGTACAAAACCATGCCAATCGCCGCTGCTGGCATACTAAAACCGAGCTGATTGTCATTGCTTCCATACTAAAACTGAGCTCATTGTCACTGCTTCCATATTAAAACTGAGCTCATTTTCACTGGCAGCATACGAAACTGTGCTGATTGTCACTGCTGACATACTAAAACTCTGTTTGTCGTCACTGCAGGCATACTAAAATTGAACTAATTGTCACTGCTTGCATGCTAAAACTGAACTCATTGTCACTGCTTTGCATACCAAAACTGAGCTCATTGTCACTGCTTGCATACTAAAACTGAACTCATTGTCACTGCTTGCATACTAAAACTGTGCTCATTGTTACTGCTGAAGAGAATATAAGCATTCCTTCTCCAGGCCCCTGGAGATAAGGAATATCCCTAAGCAAATCTTCTGAATGCATGCAGTATTGGTAATTGGGTCAAGCAGTACTTGTTGAGATCACTCTGACCTGAATAAATGTAAATCTCAAACTGTTAAGAGGGGAATTTATTTATACTCTCTTTTGTGAGGTACAGGCACACAGACAACCACAAGCATGTGAGATACAGGCACACAGACAATCACACAAGCATGTGAGGTACAGGCACACAGACAATCACAAGCATGTGAGGTACAGGCACACAGACAACCACAAGCATGTGAGGTACAGGCACACAGACAACCACAAGCATGTGAGGTACAGGCACACAGACAACCACAAGCATGCGAGGTACAGGCACACAGACAACCACAAGCATGTGAGGTACAGGCACACAGACAACCACAAGCATGTGACAGTTACATAGAAGCAGTAGGAAATGTGCCTGCAATATTGTGCTTTAAACATTTACAATAGCAGTTTGGCAGGCAGGTTTGGTCTTGGTTTGTAGGAAATCAAATCAGTACTCACAAAAAATGGTACTTTTAGATGTCATACAGGTTAGACCTTTAATAAGATAAATCAAAGAGAGGGAGGCAGGAAAATAAGAAAGAAAATAAACTGTGCAGTATATCTTTAGCCACTTAACCGTGTGTGAGGGATTTGGTTTTACTAGGAGAAAGCAAATGCAGCTTTGCATACATTAGCATCAAGATGCAGGATTTTATACAGCCAGTGTATCATTTTATGATAACATGGCTAGGAAACACTTTTAAAGATTGCAATAATCCAGTACAGTCTTTCAAGTTCTTCCCAGACACAAGACTATGTTGTGCTGCTTTAAGGGCTTATGACACATTGCAAGATTCACTACATGTAGGAGGGAGAGAGAGACTCACTTCATTGTTACTTAACAATAGCCAACTTATCTCCTACAGTTCACAGCACAGCATAAGGGTGCTGCGAGGGGACTAGAAGCTGTTGAGATAAAATACAGTGATGAAGCCTTGAATACAGAGTTAGGGCATTGTCATTGTTTTAATTGAGTTATATACACTACCGCCATAAATCATAGTGTTTTGTAAAGTGACATTCCTCTAAGGTGTATGAATAGTAAAGTAGTATATGTTGTTATAGACATAGACTGGGATTTGTAGATGGTCCTTTGCAAATTAATATGGGCAGCAGCTATGCACAGTGTTTGGCTGATTCAATGACAATGACTGCAAGGCTGGACAATGGTCCAGACAGCACTCTGTGAAGTGAGTGATAATGAGAGTATATTGACATGGACATTAGGAAACCCATGCAAGTGAACAACCTGGCATAAGTAAATGAGGAATCCCAAAATAGTGGAGAGATTCAGAAAAATAAAAGACAGTGGCGCTGCTCAGTGTCACATCTCCATTTTGAACAACATGATTAATGGTGTACAATGGGAGTGATGGCAGGAACGACAGCAGTAATAGAACAGCACCATGTGTTAGAAGCTGCCCTCACAGCCAGTAACCATAGTGTTGTGCAACACGGCCATCTGTATCAACAGATGAGGTACATATGGCACCTGACATACCCCCTGCAAACACAGCAGTGGATTAGGTACTGTTTCTGAGAGGGTTCAGATACCATAAGGGACTTCAGTGAACTGGGTTGCTCATGAGCAGAATTGAGAAGGATGCATGTTATGCCTATTTTTGTGAATGCAAAGATATGTATAACCTTAACCATCTTCACTAAAGGAACCTTACAGGCGTGTGTTAATCATATTGCAGGCATCAGCCTCATAAATCAAAGGCAAATTTTTGACATTATACAATAACATATATGAAGGAGCATAGCTGGCTCCTCAAAACAATGGAGGACAGAATCATCACCACACAGGTGTTTTATGACATTGCCGTTTCACTTAGAACCTGGTAGCCATGAGCTGCACACTTGATTACTGCTACAAAGCAGCTGCCTGAGTGGAGAGGCAGATAGCTATGATAAGTTGCCTTACTTCTGCTAAAGGACATAGTTGAGGGGAGACAGAGATTGTTATGATGAGTCACCTTAGTACAACAAATGACCTACCTGAGTAAAAAGGAAGATAGCTATGGTCAATAAGCTTACTACCACAAACAAACTACTGAAGAGACAGACAGTTATCCATGGTAAGTCACATTAGTGCTGCTAACTGACCTACCTTGAAAGAGAGAGAAATTGCTATGGCAGTTCACCTTAAGTTCCAGAAAGGACCTGATTGAGGAGAGAGGGACATGGATATGTTAAGTCACCTTACTGACATAAAGGGCCTATTTGAGGAGAGAGACATGGATATGGTAAGTCACTTTACTGACATAAAAGGCTTGCATGATGAGACTGAGGCAGGCAAAGCTACAGTCAGTCTCCTACTGGCACAAAAGGCCTACCTGAGGATACAGGATCAAGGCTGCAGTAAGCTATCTTACTGACACTGAAGGACATATCCAGCAGTTATACAAGCAGATTTTTGGAAGAATGAATAGTGTGTTACTTGTACCAAGTTATACTATAAGGAAAAGGCGCAAAGACTGAGAGACTGAGGAAGTGGTAATTTAGATGAATGGTAAAGCTCTTCTAGACAAGCATCTTTCCCTGCCACTGCCTAAATGATAAAGTAACACCAACAGGCATGTTCCTCATAGGGATGGATCCTCTGACAAAATCTTTTTTTTTTTTTAACAATTTATGGCAAGAATAATAACTTCATATGTAAAGAAGGAAACAGTTTGGGGTTAAAGTATTCATTATTGCAAGTTAAAAATGGAATCTTAAGAAGGTGACTCAAAAAACAGTATTGAACTAAACTTGGCAAGGAACACAAGGAACATCACGGAATATGAAAGATCTTAGGATGTATGGAGAAGAAATGGGATAAAGGAAAGGAAGAAGTGTAGATTAAGTAACTGAAAAAAATCAGTGTTCTCTGTTGGTACATTTATGGTCCAAGCATACTAAATATTTCCAAAGTTAATTGGTGGTGGCAATTCTGGTATCAGTATTTCAAAAAAAAAATAATTATTTAGATTTGATTTTTAATGCTTGCAAATTATTTACTGCTATCATACTTTATCTGGCATATTCTTTGAAACTGCATAGAAAAGCAGATAACAAAGCAGAGAAAATATGTTACTGGAAATCCTAGTTAATGGCTTGCTTTAGAAGTCTATTATGATATTTCTTATTTGACTTTGCTTACACTCTAGGAAGTGGTATGAGGCTAGTTGAATGGAGAACATATGAAATGTTCATAAGTTCATAGGTTGTTACTAGGCTAATGGCCACAAGAGCCTTCCAAGCCTAGATGCACACCATAAACCATTTAAGTCCCAAGTATCATGCGGGAGAGTTGGGCATGTTAGTAGGCAGATAGCTAAGGATTTTTGTGGGGTGCGGTGTTAGTTAAGATAATACTTTTCTTACTGATGGCCTCTGTCCATAAAAGACATAGGGTCCAAACCGGGGTAAATTTATGATTTCCCATCCAGTTATCAAGGATTTGTTTGAATAGTGTCAGATATGAACTCTGCTTTACATGGATGAGAAGCCTATTCCTTAGTGCAGGGATCCTTTAAGACACATATCTCTATTCAGCATGCTCTGTTTATGTCACAAGCAAAGTTCAGATCCCTGGATCTAGTTTTTCTGGTGCTGCTTGTGTTGCACATGTGCAAAAGATCCATCAGAGCTAAGTCTGTAGAAGGCCTCTAAGCCAGGAAAAGATCCTTTCTCAGTAACCTGTAGGAGACTGAATACAGACACTGAACCTATAGGTGATCAGTGTAGAACAGAGTATTCATGCCCTGAATTTTCCCTTGTGAGAAACCTTTGTAAGCATTCCAACTGTTGCAAGTGTCTGGCTAAATACATCCCAAAGGGAGCATTGTATTTAATTCTAGGTCTGGTAAGGGCCTTGTAGAGGGGTACTATAACTTCCTTGGACCTGGATGCTATACTGTTATGTATAAGTTGTGTGACAGATAATAATTTTCTTATTATCTTAGCTACATGTTGGTCAAAGGCCAGACTGATGTCCACATATGTTCACAGATCCCTTACTACTGGGTCAACTCTTAGAGGCATTTTATCAATGAAGTAATTAACTTACATTGATAGTTTCCAAAAGGCTGATATAATACATTTTTTGGCATTGAGTTTTAAGGCATGGCTTTGGCACCAGTTATTTGTCTGTGTTAAACCCCCTTGCAAGATGTTGGTGTCTTGTGAACAAGCTATAATAGCTCCCAATTTGCAGTCATCTGTGAACTTGGTGAGCCAGAAGTCTTTAACACAGGCTTTGACTTCTGAGAAGTAGTTGACAGGACAGAGATTTTGTTTAGATTCATTTTGCTATTGCTAAATAACATTGTGAGCCAAAAATTTGTCTGTGGCTATAACCACAACCCAGCATGAAATTTTCTGCCTCAGTATGGCTGAGGACACTTATCACTTGAGCACCAAACAAACAAGGATTTGTATCATAACACCTTCTCATCATAGGTTCATAGATTAGTAGTAGACTAACTGCCTTTTGTGGGCCATTTTAAGCCTAGGCAATTGCCACATGTGAGAATCAAACCCTGAACTTTGTGACTGTAAGGTAAACACCTTACCCATTATGCCAACCCCCCACTCTCCACCCCTCATCATGTAGGCTGATGTCTGAGAGGCAATAGCCATTGGAGTGAGGGATGGAACAGCAACATTCAAAGGATTCTTTAGCATGATGTCCACAGAGTATGCCCCTGAGGATTTGGAGTGTTTAAAAGTATAGCACATTTTTTTTAATCAGAAGGTAGTCTGTATGGATGCAGGTAATGGACTGGTTCAGTGTAGCTTCTATATAGCTAAACTGTTCTGTCTTACATAGTATACTCCATTTTCAAGGACTGTTACAGTTGCTAATCAGTTTTGCTTGATAATTGCTCATTTTAGCACTCTCTATATATGTAACTTTTGTTTATCTAATTTATCTTTTCTTGAACTGTTCTTTTTAGTGGAAATTTTACTGATTTTTTCCTTTTGTCAGCCTCTGCTACAGTTGACTAATTTTGTTAGCTATAGCATTTAAATGGTTATTTAAGTTTGTATAGAGTTGTGTGACTGACTGTAAAGTTTGTGTGTATGAGTAACATGCATTTGGGGGGGGTCATGCTCCCATGTTGAAAAGTGCTGAGGATGAAGCCTGTCATGCAAATGCTTGTCTTTTGCAATAGCAGTTGAACTGTCCAAGATGATAAGTAAATCCTGCATGGTACATTTAATAAAGTTTGTGTAAATAAAACAGTGCATTGTCAGACGTGATGCTTGTTTTAAATGATCAATGAGAGGCATGATTTTGTGGTATTGCTTGAGGTTTCTTGAGTTTGTTATTTTTATTTAGAGGTTTATAGATGTTCTAAGGCTAACTGAATAAAGGGACTGAGGTTCCAGCTTTTCTTGATAGCTCGTGGACATTAGGCCTCTGATCTTTCTGGTTAGGAACCTTTGGGGTCTTTCTAGTTGTTTGATATGTTCAGTGGAATAGATCCTGAAGGAGACATTGCCCTCAGGCATTGGTCTGATCAATGCTGAGTATAATGGAGTGATTATCACTTTAAACCCTGGTGATACACCTCTGGCAACTGTGTATGCTAAATTAGAGGATTTACCTCAAATATTACCACATGTTCACTAGAAAACAGAGAGTTTCCAACTCAGGTCTTTAGGTCTGGACTGCATCTTTATTTTGTAGTGATATGCTGTCTATATAGTATGATAGAGGAAGAGGTTCTCTAACAAAAGTAATAGTGTTATATGTATTAGCATTTAGTCTGAGCCTAAGTTAGTACCCAAAGAAATTGCTATGGAGAACCCGTTTTGGAAGGTTTTGGTGCCAGATGGTGACTTAACAGCAACCCCTTGTTTTCAGACATCTGCAAACTTTGTTAGGTAGAGGTCTTGTATCTCTGCTTAGATGTCTGAGAAGTAAATCCCACAAAGGAGAAGTCCCAGCACCAAGCCCTGATGTGCACTACTGGCCAGTTTTGTACTTTTTGACTTAACTTTTTAATTTTTTTATCAATGGTTTATTTGACTGTGTATTAGGATTTTGACTATTTTTGTTTGGATTGGATTTTGTTTTTCGCGGGTTTTGATGATTACCCATATGCTCATATAAACGTAGCAAAAAACAGAACAACTATCAAGCATATGTAGTAACTAGATATTAGTTTATGTCATTAGTGTAACTAAAGAATAGAAAATATACCAACAACAAACAATGTTCAACTTGCTGAATGCAAACAAAATGTATGTATGCAAAGCATACCCATGGCAGGTGGAACAGAGGTACTAACGTTTTTAACATTTTGTAAGTGCCATTCCCTCTAGGTGTCAATGTACATGTGAGTTCAAAAAAGATTCAGCTGTATGTGTTGTCCCTTGAAGATAAGAATTTATTTGAAACCCCTGAGGTTGCACAGTTATATTATATACCCTCCAGGGATGTAGAACTGTACACAGGTAAACATGTAAGTTCTATGATTTTGAGTAATTTTTGTAATGAATTCTGAGATTAACAGACTGATGGCATTGCAGCAACTTATACTTTTTCTATACTGAGGACTGAAACCACAAACAAAGGCCAATGAAGGGTTTGTTATCCATAAGAATGAAGAGAAGGCTCTGAACCTGGAGTAATTTCTTAAGTGAGACTTAGAGATAAACAAGACCACCAGAATTACTACTATCTTTATTCTTATGATTAAACAGAGAGATTCTGAAAAGGGACTATTATATTCAGCACATTCATTCATTTATTCATATTCAGGGCTGTAGGAAAAGTGAAAGTCTATCAAAGAACTCAGGTGGTGTAAAGCAGATAACTGATCCTGGGTGGAGCAGCAACACATCACTAAACACACACACACACACACACACACACACACACACACACACACACACACACACACACACACACACACACACACACACACACACACACACACACACACACACACACCTTACACATACCTATGTATAATTTGAGGAATGCCAGCCTTTGGGACACTGATGGCATCTGAAGAAACCAGCATATACCCATGGGAACACAAGGAAGACATGCAGATTCCATCCCAAATAAAACTCATTTGGGAAGTGTACTAGAAATTCTAAAGCAGTCAAGCAACAAAACTAACCACTTGTACCACTATCTCTTCTGGAAACATGTCAATTGATCAATAGCACTGTTATCGACTCCTGAATGATCAAAGAAAAGCAAGTGAAACAACTTTTGTTGAACCTTCAAGGTAACTTTTTCTTTGGACAGACACCCCATGCATGCCCCAAACTTAAATATACCTGTGCCAAGGTTGCACAACTGTGGAGAAAAAAGAAATGTCCATTGTTAGTGAAAGTTGTTTGTGAAAGTTGTTTTGCTTATTTTTCTTCAGTTGTTGAGCACTCTAAAATAGTAGTGTTAATTGAATGACAGGCATCCAGCTCTTCCTCCATCCATCTTGAGTAAGTTGAAGGAGTGAAATACATTTGTTAAGTTTTAACAATAGCCACAGCAAAAAGCAGATAATGTCATGTGTCCCTGAAGTAATTCCTCTACATCCATTCTAGAATTCATCTAACATCTACAGGATTCATACAAAACATTAATTGACATAATAGCTTAATTTTGGAATAAATCTCACTGAAGATTATTTGCAAACCATTTGATCTGTCCTACTTATGTCATTACCTTTTCCTAGTTGATGAGCATAGGTTTTAATGCAGAAGCCAAACTAATGCAAACACGTTTTGTGTTTACTTCTGCAAAAGATTATCACAAAACTGGACAGTTTTAATAATCCCTGCTTAAGGAAGAGAGCTATTTGATGCCGCTGCAAGGAATAATAGACATATGATTTCTTCTGGCTCATTCAGATGATGTGTATCTCTCAGGTACCTGTGTAGGCTTTGAGCTTTCCTTTCTGTTTAATGATTAAATTCCCCAAGCTGCCGGTGAAACAAAATTTTACTGAAGAAATTCCATTAATTTCAGGGCATGCAGTAGGCAAGAGAAAGAGAAAGCTGCCACTGAGGAAAAGAGCAACCACAGCTGAGGAAAAAAGCATCTCAATACAAAAGAACACATACATCGATTTCTGCCAAATTATTTGTTATACCGTCATGCCTTAATATGATACATTAGCTACCCAAGGTACTGAAGTAATTAAGTGGACCCACAAGCAAATCATTTGGCAGTTTCAGGTATTATGGGACATGAAAATGCATAAACCCTTGAACATAGAATGGATATATTTTTCTTTGTTTTGAAACCTGCAGCCAATACATTAGAAATATCTGAAACCTAGCTTACCTCACATTAAGAGTTCTTCACTGCTCTACTAAACCTAATTCCCAGGCTTGTCAGATGTATAATTATTTTATCTTAGAAAACAGTCAAACAACACTCATCCAGGAAGACAAAACATATTTTTCAATGTTTTCCTTTCCTTTGCTTCCATCTGATTATCATTCTTATAAATTTCTTGGCGATAGGATGCCTCAGATGAAGGTTTATGTTAGATGTGGAAGAATAGCTATGAGCTTCATCTAAGAAAATGTTGCAATGCAGCCTGCAGTAGGAGCAGGAGGACAAAGCATGAGTGACTCCAGACTGAAATTCATCCTTTCTTCAGAGAGAAACAAAAGAAAAAATATCTATTACGCTATCTATCTATATAGATAGCTAGATAGACATCTACAATCATTCCATTTTGAGTAATCCCTGTAAAACCCATTGCGGGAAAGTGTATTCTATTTATACGTGCCTAAGGGCTCAATAGAAAACATAAAGATAAAAAAATAGGCTCTCTCTTATCAAACATTCCTAGAGCTTTTGTTTTTAACACAATACCAATTAGAGGTAGATGAAACTGCAAAAATACCATTAGAAAACCTGTTAAATGAAGTTCACTATGATGTATAGAACTATCAGTATTAACTTCTAATTAAACAATTAGAAATATATGTAACTTACACAGTCAGAATTATTACAAATTCAGGTAACTAAAAAAATTCATGAGCATTCTATAAAATAAAATATTGAAGCGTAGGTATACAATGTATTTGCTACAGCAGATATCACAGAAATGGAACATTTATTGGGTAATTTATCAATGCTCCAACAGTGAATCCCATTATTCTTAGGAATGTAATTGTTCATTAGAGTCAGATGCGAGATATTACAAGAACATCATATTAACATATTATTTCTGCATGTTATTTCATATGGCAAGTCAGACTAAGGTATTTCATTAACTGGACATCTAACAGAAACACTACTTAATTATGTTTCATTCTTTATGTACTACTTGTTAAGATAAATAAACAATTTATCAGAATAAGAGAGGCCTACTACAGGTGCCCGTGAGCTAATAGCTCACAACATATTTACTCACTACCACCTGCTCTAAATGAGAAGTGTCTGAACTCTCTCTAGATCAGTCCTGCTTCATTACCTAATCCTCTCACCACCATACCAAACTGAACTGCATAACCTTACAAGAACCCTAACTCTAACCCTAAAACTCACATCTGGTCCATAACTCTAACCCCAGCACTACACTCTTGTTCTCTAAACAGGAAGTCAGTGATTGCTCCCTAAACCTAAAACTCCACTCACCCTTTCCTAAACATAAAGTCCTCAGTCATGCCCTAAACCAGAAACTACACTGCTCCACTCCCTACTCCTAAACTCCACTCTTGCTTCTTAAATGTAAAACTCCTCTCCTACTCCCTAATTCTAAACTCCCTTCCCACTCCCTAAACCTAAAACTCTAAGATCTCTCTCATACCCTAAAAATCTCTTCCCAATCTTTAATGCTACAAATCTCTTTCCTACTCTCTAAACCTAAATCCCCCCTCCTGATGACTGCCTGAAAACACAAACCTAAACTCCCATCCCCACCCACTCCCACCTCATTGCTTCCACCCTTACCAACGTTGAACTCGGCTACTGTGTTCAGACTAGGTGCAGCAGCTCTACTCTCTCACTAAACAGCTGCCATAGATCACCCAAACAATCATTTGAGTTTGAGTGTGAACATTAGCCATCCAAGCTACAAGATGCCTGATTTACTGATTTAAAGACAATGGTCTTTAAGTGCCTTGCACTCGGGTTATTATAGTAGACCTGTATGCGTATTAAGTGTATAGTCCTTGCTGTTGTGATGATCCACATGAAAAAGGTTGGTGTCCACCTGCAACACATAAAATATCTAACTACTTCAGAGGGCGATGCTTTCTAGTAGAGACAGTCCTGCAGTAATTCATTACAGTTCCTCTAACTCGGAAGCATGACATCTTCTTGGCAAGCTGTGTTATAATTATATATAGCCAAGTATTCATCTGTATCGAAACACTTCAATTTCTTTGTTGTCAGAATAAATAGTTGTCTAACATGGCTGTACAACCCCCCTCTTCCATTTCCTCCACAACAGTTCTTGTCTATGAACTTTGAGAACTAAACCAGATAATTAGACTGGTCTAACCCTTCTGATATACTCCTAAAATCTGAGGTGTGTGTGTGTGTGTGTGTGTGTGTGTGTGTGTGTGTGTGTGTGTGTGTGTGTGTGTGTGTGTGTGTGTGTGTGTCTGTATGTGTGTGTGTGTGTGTGTGTGTGTGTGTGTGTGTGTGTGTGTGTGCATGTATGTATGTGTGTGTGTTTGTATTTTGTGTTTGCACATGGCAGAAACAGATAGTGCAGTCCACCTTTGTCTTACAATCAGTCACAGATACCATCTCTTTCACAGCCAACACATTTTCCTTCCACCAATAACCCTGACCTGCACATGCTGAGCATGCCTCTTTGTGGGATAAGGAATCAAATTCCTTATAAGTTAAAACTACATATCATTTTTTTTTTTACAGGACAGTGAGCTGACATATTTGGCTTTACAAATGTTCCATATCTGGGAGATGTACACTGATATTATAGATTAATGTTTTGGTTGCCATGACAAAATGAAGCAGGTTCTATATGCAAGCTATTGTATGAACAAATGTGCTTTTGTTTTCTGTTTTATGATATACACGCTTTAATTTAAATTTAACCTCAGTCCAAAAATGAAAAAACGAAGAGAGTTCTGAAATAAAAACTGTTTACTAATAAAACATTAATCATAATAGCGTCACCAGAACAACAATAAAGCATAATAATAAAATAATTTTCAAACAAAAGGCCCAGCTTCTGCCAAAACATACCATTTTGATGTCAGGTATTCAACATACCATCTGTGGAGCATCAGCACCTACATTATTGCACAGAGATTGATAATTTGGATGCAAAAGTTTGATTTACACAATGACAGTAAAATGACATTTTGTTTTTCCGTAACAATGAGAATAACTTTACTTTATTCTGAAATAGGGGTACTGTATCATTTCAGTTAGAATCAAATGTCAAGTATGAGTTTCTTTATTCCCTGTACCCACTGAAAATGGTAAAACTGCTAGTTTTTTTTATCTTTTTCTTTAGTTTCTGTAAGCCTTTATGTGAGCATTGTAGATAATTGTAAATTGTTACTCCTTGTTGTTTTTATGCTGTAATGTCTGTTTACTTTGGCTGAAAAACAAAAGTAATAAATAAGTATATTGAAAAAAAATGGAATTCCACATTTTGCCAGAATTCCTAAAACGACTACCCTGACAATTTCATACCAACATTACATGTAGTTATAATGTTGCACAACAATCATTTATTTTAACGTACATTGCAAAACATCTAACATGATTGACATACATAAACTACTAAAAGTAAAACAAAAAACTACACGAAAGTACAGATGACCATTCTATGAGGGCAGTAAGGTTCTTGTTAGTGTACACTGTGCAGATATAAACACTCAGCCTTTAGACTTGTACTCTGAAAAACCCTCTAGCACACGAGATAATACATATTCTGATGAAGTCCATTAATGGAGAGAAAGCACTCAACAACTGTGGATATTTGCTATTAAAGTTTCAGCTACATTTCTTGTGGCTCACTTCATTTCTGATGGTTAGCAACAGTGCTGTTTGGTTCCAGTAGTTTCAATGTTTTTTACCGTCCTCTTGGGTGCTTTTGGTGTTATACCTGTACCACCACCATCACGTCTTACTAAATGTGTGTGTGTGTGTGTGTGTGTGTGTGTGTGTGTGTGTGTGTGTGTGTGTGTGTGTGTGTGTGTGTGTGTGTATGTGTGTTGTATGTCTTATACGTAATACATATTATATATATATATATATATATATATATATATATATATATATATATATATATATATATCACATATAATACATATATGTTTACTTAAAATCCTTCACTTTAGCTGCTTGAGACAGTATTTCTCTGAATGTTTGGTGCTATTTTTATATTTATTGGTATTGTTTGTGTTGTGGTATTGTATGCTATCTCTATATTGTAATATTATTTTTTTTTTCCATATGCTTTTTGCCTCCCTAAATGCCATCAGCTACCCTTCCTCCAAATGATTTTGAGCCAATTTGTTTCCATGTGATGACAATTCAAATAGGTACATAAAGAATGATTAAAGCATCTCACCTTGAATGACATCTTGCTAATCAGAAACCATCTAACACTGTAATCAGTGTCCCTTTAAGTCGTCAGCAACCAGAATATTGAAAATGAATGAATAAGTACATAAGCAAGTTAAACAAACAAATAAATAAGTAAATAAATAACATGCATATGTCACTAACCATGACTTATACCTGAAAATTGCAATTTCAGCTCTCTAGATCATCTATTACAGTAACAGTAGGACAAACAAGTGAATATAGTCGTTGAAGCTTGCAACTTCAAAGTAGCTAATCAAAAGCATCATATCACAATTTCAAAACAAATAAAGACAATAGACAAAGGCATAATAAATATTCAATAGATAATCGCTGATAATTTTCTCTAACTGGTTTGCATGATCTGAATAAATGAGTACACACCTGCTTGCACAACCAAATTGCTGATGCTCTACTCATAGGGCCAGTTCAACAAGATGACCTGCTCAGAGGCAGCCCTACCTACCGTAGTTCTTTACCATGAAGACGTGCATCAACCAGGCATGTTGGCTCTGCAGTCATGCTAAGTGCTAATAAGGCTTTAAGTCGTATGCTAATTACCCATGTGCTTCTTCTTCTTCTTTTGGCTTTTCCTGGTTAGGAGTCACCACAGCGGATCACCTGTCCACTCATGATTGGCAGTGGAGTTTTATGGGCCGAGTTGCCAGCCCGGCACCCAACCTTCCACAGAAGGCACACGCACTCACTCCTAGGGCAAATTTAGATTGTCCAATCCACCTACAGCATGTCTTTGGGATGTGGGAGGAAACCGGAGCATCCGGAGGAAACCCACATGACCACAGGGAGGACATGCAGACTCTGCACAGAAGGCACCCCAGCCAAGGTTTGAACCGGAAAACCTCTTGCTGTGAGGTAGCAACGCTAACCGCTTCACCACTGTGGCTGCCGACTAATTAGCCATGTGCTCTCACTGGGAAATGCCTGCGGTAAGGCATTATACAACCAGGCAATTCAGGTGATCATTCAGTTGTGTAAAGAAAAACAACTACTTATGGCCTCTAATGTTCACCCATTATGGTAGAAGTAAATGCCCTGAGTTTAGCAGACAGCTAGTGTTAAAGGGTGTGTGCATTTGTGAGTGTGTGTGTGTGTGTGTGTGTGTGTGTGTGTGTGTGTGTGTGTGTGTGTGTGTGTGTGTATGTGTGTTGATGGAGCTGTCACACCGCCACACTCCCCTATACTAATGAGCAAATCCTGCTATATTAGGTCTGGGGAATACTAGACACCAAGGATGTTTACTGTCAACTCAGGGGCAGGTAAACAGTATGTGGTGTGTGTGTGTGTGTGTGTGTGTGTGTGTGTGTGTGTGTGTGTGTGTGTGTGTGTGTGGGGGTGGGGACAGAACTGGGGTTCCTGTGCCAAAATAATGAATGGGCCACAAGTATTAACTACAATGGGGAAGTGTTGATTAGCATGAACGATAGTTAAGGGTGCTTCAGAGATGTAAAAATTAGCCAGTAAGAGGTCTTTCCTCATTGCGGCTAACATGTCTATGAATCGAAAAATCACTGCATCATGTAAACAGCCTATTTTTACTGCAGCTCTTACTGTCAGAGGTGGAGTTCTTTCTGAATCCCTGGGATAATCTGTTATCACAGCCACTATACCAACAAGCTGCCAGCAGATTGATGCTGCAACATTTTACTTCATACTCCTGCAGTTGCTGTACATTGCAGCCATGAACAAAGCATGTGTTGCAGATGATGTCCTAATTGGTGATGGCATGAATGTTTTCCTTAGAAAGCCATTCCAGATACTACTCCAGGTGATAACTGATTGAGCTTTCATTCAGGGAGATATGGAGGATAATTTGCCCTGATATTCTGATGACCATCAGCCCTCCCTGCCACCATAGTTCTCACTAGGTGGCTTGCCAATCTACCCAGGATATTTGGGTTGGCAGTTCAAGAGACCACAAGAAAAGGCAGATATGGCCATCAAGCCTCTTCTGCAGCCTAAATCCCCAGTAAATGGCTTGACACATCCATACCACCAAGAGCCCACAGAATGCTACGATTTATTTGATTTAAAACACACTTCAAGGAAAAGAGAAGCCACAACACATTTCATCTAAAAAACATATTATATCAAAAACACAAAACAATGAAATACATTTCATTGAAAATGTCAAATATACTAAATACATCTCCATTTTTTTCAGGGGGTAAGCCCCCTCTGCACTCACACACCATGTGCTTTGATTTGCTGTTTCTAAACAACGGACTTGCAATGTTGACTGAAACAGTTGAATAAACTGAACTGTACTTGCTGAAATGCTCCTTTAGATTTGAGATTTCACACATCAGCAACATAACTCATTCACAGTATATAAATATATGGTGCATGATATATAAATGTATGGTGCACTGTATATAAATGGATGGTGCATGACATATAAATGTATGGCACACCGTATATAAATGGTGGTGCACGGTTTATAGATGTATGAGGTGCATGGCACATAAATCTTAGGTGCACAGTATAAAAATGTATGGTCCATGGTATATAATTGTATGGTTCAGTTGGATAGGAGTTAGCATTGAACCAACAGGACATTATGAAACAGTATAGCTCAAATGGGTTTGAACAAGTGGATGAATTTTCCACCAAAACCATAAATGACAAGGTGAGTAGGTAACTCAGTTTAATGTCTTATTGTATTGTTTAAAGATATCTTGTTTTGCAGAGTATCCAGTAATAATTTGACAAAAATCAGAGCTATATTGAACGACTGAATATACTTAATATTCACTCTCATTCTGGGATATACTTCTTTAACCTGTCACAATGGAGTTAAAATATAAAAGTTCAGCTTGACCATTTGATTTTGCTGTTTTATTTACTAATTAATTAATTTATTTATTTATGTATGCATGCATGTATGTATTTATTTATTTTTTTGAGAAATGTTCAGCAGTCTCTAAAATTAGATATGCTTGATTGTTTCAGTCTAAGTTAATATCTCTGAATTTTTCCATATGAAGAAAAAAATTGCATACACACACTTTTCAGGAAGATTTTTTCCCCTTATTTCTGAGCAATATGTTTCCATTTACCACATTATTAATGTATTTGTTTGATCTTTCATTTCAGCTTATGCCAATCCAGAAGCAATTTTGTGTATCTAGACATAATTCAGCTGATGTACCTTGTGTGGACCTAACTGTCTTTCAGTTTTGTTCAAAATGCAGATACTATATTAAAAAATGTATATACATATTCATTTTGAGGGGTTCAAGTCAACCATGAAAATGACACTAGTTTCACCACTTGAGTATGTAAAAAATAATTGTAAATCATAATTAGCTGAGCTCTTACATGGGACAAAGCTCCTATGTGCCCATGTTTACTTAATATAATCATCTCCAATGTCATGCACCTTAGAGAAAGAAGAATTTCTCCTGCAGTGACTTAATTCACAAGGCTGTGACTACATCTTGATGGCATTCACTCTAGTGATTGCCACATACACCATGAACTAGCTTATTTTCAGTTCAAGTATTTACTTTCATCTTTATTCCCATAGATTGACAATAGTGAAGTTCAGCTTCTGGTCTACTTATAGGTATGGTTGTTAATAAAAGGTGTTAATTTAATATATGTGATTATATGTAGTGATTTTTTTTCTAGATCACTTGGTTCCCTATTTGTATGTAGTAATTTCTTCTAGGTCATTTGTATCCCTATTTGTTAGCCCTTAGGCTTCCTCCAGTTAGTTTTGGGCAGATTTGTCCCCATCAGTGACAATGTCACGGACTCAGAATGGATATCCCATAAGAAGCAAACATCAGAACAAGATTGAAGGTTTTATAATCTAGGTTGTCTGCAGCATACAAATCAATAGCCTCCCATATGTAGTCAAATGTCCTGTAACTTGATCACCACACCATCTGCACCTTCCAATAGACAACTTGAGCATCTTGTAGCCCACCAAGAGGCTTGCGCTTTCTATACATTGGCCACCCCCTCCCCCACTCAGAAAGCTGCATTGAAACTCTTTATCTTTGCAGGCAGCAGTTCTTTTTATTTATTATTTATTTTTTTTAATATGGCCCTAACCCATCCTGTGGGAACAGCAACCTCACTGCAGGGCTCTACTATCCTTTTCCTAGAAGTGTGCATGCTACCATCCAGACATTATAAATAAGGGCTTCTGTAACCAACCTATGTCCTTAGCCTGTGCTTCATCACTCAGTTCAGCAGTGCTCCTCTTGCTGGTTATAAATACAGCCAGCAGCTGAACCACTAAATCATTAAACCATGACTGGTGAGTCAGCAATGGCCATTCAAACCTACAACCTCCTGCCTCACTCCATCCCTCTCAAAGCTGTTGATTAAACAATATTGTCTTTGTCATATTCGGGGCTTTATTCCTCTGCTCATGGATCTGGTGATATGGAAATGTGCATGCACTGAAATACTGTACAGCTCTTCCAAAAGTGTTTCGGGCCACCATGTACTTCAAGTTTAATATAAAAAATATATTCAATATCTTTGTTTTGAGTGTCTCATTAGTAGTATCGTTAATTCAGAACATCTACTCTGAACATCACCTTTACTCTGATTTAATAACTTATGTATGACAAATTAGCTGAAATGCTCAGAACTGTGCCAAAAAACATAGTCAAACTGAACAGAGGAAAAGTGAGAATTCTTAAAAATGCTTGGCTTTTTCTAAAAACATTTCTAAGAATGCGGCTGAGCTCCCAGTTGTAGTTAAAATGATTCTCAGAAACAGTTAACTGCAGTTAAAGATGTACACGTTTTTGGGCTTACAAGGCTAGTATTAAAACCACAAATATCTAATGAATGTAACTAGCATTTAAAAGGTGAAGAAAGCTTTTGAGTTAAGAGGACTTGAAATATATCACAATATACAGAGAGTCAGGAAATGTGATTATATTGTGTGCAAATTAACCACCACATGCAAGTTTAAGGTTCCCTATTGAAATGTTGGCTCTAAATGCAGAGTGCAGACAAATATGAAAAAGACCAAAATGCAGGAGAAAAGTGAATATGAAACATCACTCTTCTCCTAAAAACTTCTTTTTTGCAGAGGGGGTACAAAGCCACCATGCTCCCTGAACTTTTATATACTAACTGTGAGATTGCTACATCTCAGAGAAAAGTGAATATTTTGAGAAATGGTAATTTGGGAATTAGTATATGTAAGTCCATAAATTGGCCAGTCAGTCTTAGGACTATGGGACTCAGTATAGTGGGACCCTGCATTTCAGATGATTACTGTAAACTTAACAATAGCAACTGTCATATTCTATGTGAATTAAAATTAACCTTACAGACTAGTTATTAACATAATTATTTTTTTTTTACTATAAAGGAGGATGTAGACTATAAGTTTAAGATGGGGTGTTAACTAGGATCCATGTCATGCAGTTTGCCATAGTGAAGTATTTGAAACAAAGAAGCAGAAGTTTTCACATCACTCTTTCTACTTTCTTATGCCTCTTCACTTTCCTATGTTTACTTATACAGCTGACGTATCTTACTGGGCTGACTTTTGCCTCTTACAACTGACATATCTAACTGGGCTGACTTTTGCTTCCTACAGCTGACGTATCTCACGGGACTGACTTTTGCCCCCTACGGCTGCCGTATGTTACTGTGCTGACGTTTGAATTGCCATATCTGACTATGTCTCATATTCCTCATTTGCCACTGCTGTAAATATTTGTATCCATCCCTCTCCAAGAATTCTTTGCCCTTGTCTTCTTTCATGGTTGTATCTTCCATTTCATTTTGCTTTACTTAATGCCAGCATACTTTCATGCATTTTCCTCAGACAGCCTTTACAAGTATCCTTTTGACCTCTGACATTATCCCACCTACTCTATCTACCCCATCATGTGCACTGGTCTCCTGCTGGCTCCTCTGTTCTAGTCCTATTTCTTTTTACTTTTCACCTGACTAGTCAATTCCATACAAATCATAGCTGCAATATTCTCCCATAAAGCTGTTTGATTCACTTGTAAACCCCATACCTCTGGTGCCCAAAATATCCCTTAACAAAACAAATGCCTCCTCACCTTCCTGAATATCTAAATTATTTTACCTCCACTTTTATTTTCCAGCATATCCTGTTGTTTTCATGTTGTCTTATTTGTGGATCCTTCAGTTTTAATATTACTATTATTATTATTATTATTATTATATGTTTATGTTGTAGTATGTAATGCACACTTATGTTACAAATCTAGCAAGAAAAGCTTATGCTGTATCTTTGATGGCTGTTGTAATCATGTATCATGCTACAGCATACAAAGCAATTTCTGCGAAATAGCATTAAAAGTGTTTTATAACTTTAAACACACACACACACACACACACACACACACACACACACACACACACACACACACACACACACACACACACACAGACACACGTACATAAAAACTGTGGAAGAGTGATGACTCTAACAGCTTTAAAAGCTGCACATTGCTCAGTAGTACTATTTGATTCTGCTCATTTTCGATGGGGAAGCACTAATTATGTTACATTTTTTTTAAAAATCTATAATAAACTTTACACTCCTGTACACTTTTTCTCAGTAAGCTGCTGTACATTGGGACAGCTAAACCTCCATGTACTCAAAAGAACTAATATTGCATCTGTAGTCATTTATTAATCTGTTCTTGAAATGGATTTAATAAATTTTCTTTTGAATTTTTCTCTCAGGTTAATTTCTTGAACCTGTTTCTCAAGCATAATAATTCATAGGTTATAATCAGCAAGTCAGTCATAATCCTCTTATGAATTATCTTTTCACGCAAAGCCTTCATGATTCTGTTATGCATGTTGCGCGGAAAACTGGATACTCTGTAATGCTTTTATAAAGCAGGTTATTCTTTGACAATGTGTAATCTAGTCTCCACAACTACTACTGGTGATCCCAGTAATATTGAACTGTTACAATTATGGCTTATTAGGCACATGGATCTTTCATTCTTTGATTTGAATACACACTTCATTTGCAGTACCTGTCATTCTCCATTCCACTAAAAATGTTGATTGTCAATGTATTAATCTTGTTCAAAGACATTGAAATTTTGCAGATGAGATAATTGCTAGCAATCCAATTCATTTAACAGAAAACTAGAAAGATATTTCCCATGCATGGAGCACACTGCTCTGAATTCAAGAAGAATATAATATTAGTTTAAAAAGTTCATATGTAAGAATCTAGTTTGTTATAAGGAGGTTTACAAATATGAACATTGCTATCAGTGAGCTATGTGATGTCACACAAAAGGTAATACCACAGAACTAATAGGAAACCTATAGTCAGCTTTAAAAGCTCTAACAAACTTCATAGAAGAAACATAAGACCGCTTAAAAATTATAGCAAACTATACATAGCCACACAAAAGCAATAAAGGTGCGGTACATCAAAAAGACAAACAACTCTTAAAACTGCTGGTTTATAAAATGTACAATTTGCTTCTAGCCATGGTTTGGGTGGTAGCATTAAATGTGTCACAGCTTCATTATGACACTGTGCATTCCTTTACTTGGGTCTATATTAAAAGAACTAAAATTACAAAGTGTGAACGCTCAGATGAGCAAAAATGTTGCAACTCGAAAACATTATTGTGGGGGGCTGCGTCCCCCACACCCCCCACTAAATATAAATTCCAACTCCAAGATTGCACTACAGTGAAGAAAGGGCAACTATTCCGATCTTCACTGTACTGCGTTAAAAACAAACTTTGAGTTGTGGCATTTTTGCTCATCTGAGCATTCGCACTTTGTAACTTTCTTTCTTTCAATATGTAACCCCTTTACTTTTATAACTTCAAATACATCAGTAAGCTAAAACTCCCCACACAAAGAATCATAATTAGACCTTTTATCCTAACCAAGTCTTAGGGCATTCTTAAAGATATTAACAACCTGATTATTATTAGCAACCCAGTCATAATCCTTTATATCTCCTTTCCTTTCAACTGCAAAGAGCAATAGTGCCCAACACTAAATAATAATTTAAGAAAAAGTCAAATATTGGCAATGTGATGTGATATAATGAACTGAGGTGGTTAGCAAATAACTGGCTTAGTAATTTTTTTACAGTGACATACAGTGTCAGTAGTAGAGCAAGCAACATGCTGAATTTTGGTACAGAAAGCTCTGGATTCCATTCCTGCACTATGTAGATTAACTGCCAATATTGCAGTGTAGCATGGGGGGGTGCATTACTGAGTGTGTCATCCTTCAAATGAGACATTAAACTGGGGCCCTATTTGCTGGAGTTTGTAGTAGCTCAATTGGATATAACAGATCCCATGAAACCTATAAAAGGGTGTTTTTTATTGATATATACATTGCATATTATTTACTTATTTGCATTTATTTACAAATCTCCATACATTATAAACTTCAATTTAAGCATTTTTCCCCACTCTTTTATCCACATCCAAGCCATTATTTTCTCCAAAATCCTTGACAAAGTCCATTTTCCAGTGTATTTAGTTTCATTTAGTCGCTCATTCCATATAGTCCATGAAACATAAAATATTATGCTGTCCATTTTCTTCACTTCTTCGTGTTTTTGTGCACCATAATAACCAAATTCTATTTTGTCCATATTTATTTGCTCAAATTTTTAAACAACATTCACCATATTATGTTTACATATTTTTTTCCACAAATTATTAACTGTTTTACATTTCAAAACACATGTTCAGTAGTCTCAAACTCTCCACATTTATTACATATTCTATCTTGCCTATTGTTTGGCATATTTGCCTTAACTGCTAATTTTCTAATAGACAATCTCCATAAAAAAAATTATTACATGCTTTACTCTTTTTATAATTATTATATGTCATCATTATGGCTTTTTTTCTTATCTATTTCTAAATTTTTCCATGGATCAATGCAGTAAGATGCTTTTATAATATTTAAATATCATTCCTTTCTATGTTTCCCACATATATTCTTTTTTTTTCTACAACACAATTTTGGTTTGGTTCTCTTTCATTTCTTCATTCACAATGCTTTTACTTTTTTAACTTCCATTCCTTCACACAGTTTTTTTTATTTATAATATAGTATCATTTCTATCAAGTTTTTATTTTCCTTCATAATTCCTTTTAATACCTTATATAAAATTAAAGATGCTAGATGTACTATTGGGTTTATTAAACCCAAGCCTCCTTGTTCTTCTTGCATGTATAGAATCCCTCTCTTGACTGGACTCAGAATAGAGCCCCATATAAAAGAAAACATAATCTGTATTAGTTCCTTTTCATACTTAATAGGAATCATATAGATGTTAGCAACATAAGCATTTTTCTGTTACCATGTTGTTCAACAAGTGTACTTTTTCTATATGAAAATCTATATGATTTCCAAAAATTAGTCATATCCTTTACTTCTCTGAGTACATTATCCCATTGTTGTTGTCTGTATTCATTCCTTCCAAATATTATTCCCAATATATCTATACAGTTTTCATTGAACTCAATACTTGCTATCATACCTTCAAAACCAAATCCTTTACTTTTCTCTATATTTATGCTTAAA
Organism: Protopterus annectens; assembly: GCF_019279795.1. Lineage (NCBI taxonomy): Eukaryota > Metazoa > Chordata > Ceratodontiformes > Protopteridae > Protopterus > Protopterus annectens. The sequence continues at coordinate 1,639,123,865 of NC_056725.1, read as the reverse complement.
CCAAATTTGTTTACAGTTATACTTAATTTCACATGTACATTTTCCATCCATACTTTATTTTTAATAATTAATACAATATCATCCACATAATTTTACATTATTGGCAATTGTACTTTCTTCATCATTTTGTATCCACTGCTATTTGACATTTTATTAATTTCCTTCACTATTACATTCATAACTAATGAGAAAATTACACTACTAGCTGGGCATCCCTGCTTTGTTCCACATTTTATTTTATTTCTTCCCCAATCCAGCCATTTACATTTAGTTTAACATAGTTCCTTTCATAAAAAAGATGTTATTACTTGTAATATTTTTTTTGCTTAAATTATATGCCTGCAAAGTCCCCCGTAATGATTTATATTGAATATTATCATAGGCTTTAATTATATCCCCTATCATAACCTTCACTTCTACATTTTTATTTATAATATCATCACCTATTTCTCTTATTATCTATAATAACTCAACTTCCTTTTCCTTTTCTTCTGAATACATTTTGATCATATATTCTATCCATTTTTTAACCTTTTTGATATTATTCTCATAAAAAAATTATAATCTGTATTATTCAATGTTATAGGTCTCCAGTTTTTTTATTTCCTTTTTTAAATATAAAATGTATAACTCCTGTACCTATCTTTTTCTCTTTAATTCCAGTTTCTAACCATTCATTTATAACTTCTATAAAATGTTTTGCCACTCTTTCATTTTTTATACATACCATATAGAATTCCTTCCAATCCTGGTGCAGAATTCATGTTAATATCTTTTAGAATTTCATTAATTTCTTTCATAGTTATTTTTTGTTCTAAATACTCAGTATCTTCATTATTTAATTTTTCACCTTTATAAATTTGATCCATGTTTTCTTCTCTTTTGAAAAATAATTCCAATACATATTCTTTAATTATTTCATATAGTCCTTCTTACTGTCATATTTGCTTACCTTCCTTATTTTAAATTGTCTTTTTATTTTTCCTTCTTTTATCCTTTTACTCAAATATGGTGCTACATCTTCTTTCTTTCCTTGTAAACAATATGTTTTGTTTATATAGCACGTTGTTAATTTTAATTTGATTCATTTTATATAGCTGTCTTTCTTTTTCGTAAAAAGGAATTTTTCTTCCCTACTAAGTCTCTAAATTTTCTTGACTTAATATCTTATATTTCTCTTTTTTCTTTTCTTCCTTATACAGTCTAAAACATTTTTTTATATTTCTCTTTAAAATTAAACCATGAAAGAATCCAATTCTCATAAAACTCTCTCATATTCATATTTTTCCATAATTCAATAAGTTCATTTTTCTCTTCTAAATCTAATTCCTTTTCATTAATTATTTTTATTCTTTTCTATTATTATATATTCTTCATTTTCCTGTACTTTAACCCATATAGCCACATGATTTGAAAATCCAGCATATTTAATTCTTTTTTTATAACTTTTAAACTATCGGATATTAAAAAAAATAATCAATTTCTGTCCCAATTTCATTCCTTTTGTAGGTCCAGTGGTTATTCTCCCATACACTTAACTTCCCACTGCTCATAATTTCCTTAACCATTTTAGCATCACAATTGCTCTTATTTTTTCTTAAACTACAATTGAAATCACTCACACCATAATGTCCATATTTACGCAAATATATTCAAGAATATTTTTAAGCATCCTTTCTCTTTTTTTGCTACATATGCATATAAAGCTATAATTCTATACACATATTTTTTCCATCTCAAGTCAATTACCATAACTCGTCCTAGTTCCACTATGGTTACAGCTAATATTTTAATGCTTTCTTGACATAATATACATACGTCCGAGCATGTTTCTTTCCCCATGTTACAAACTACTGCACCATTCTAAAGTTTTTTTGTTTTTTGTACTTTCTCTGTTAATAATCTGATATCTTCTAAAACAATATGTGCATCTACTGCAGCACACCATTGTAATATACCTATTCTCCTCTTAAGATTTCTCATACTTTTCACATTTAAAGCTAATATTTTCAGGTTTTAAGAACAGTTAGTATAATAAAATGTTTACTCCTTTCCTTTCTTATTTTCTCTAAACATTATATTTTAAACTTTCTTTTTCTTTCGTTAACTCATTTCCCTATTGAATTCTTTTTTATTTCTTACTGTGCACCAATCAGCTTCTTTCTTACTTGTCTCCTCTGTTTCTTATTCATTGTTACTTTCTTTAACTTCATTTATACACACTTTATCAGTCACATATTTTTGTTCATTGTCTTATATAATACATTTCTATTTCTTTCTCCTGAATATCTTCATTTACATTTTCTTGCACATTCATTTCACATTCTAGCTATAAATGACCAGTATTGCTACATCTTTTGCACTTTAAATCACATTGTTTGCATTATGCCCTGTTTTACCACATAAATAACATCTTTATATCACATTCATTGATTAAATGATTATTTTTTCCATAAAAATTACAAGCATTTGGTTGACCCCTGTATTTCACAAACCCCCTGTTACCATGAACATTAATAATACTAGGTACATGTATAGCATTATCATTTTCCATTTTTAGTATTACCCAAATTTCAATCCCCTAGTCCATAGCCCTCTTTTATCATATATTTTATAGTGTCCATTACTTCTTTACATATAGTTAACAAATGTTCTTTCAGTTCCTTTGCTTCAACTTCAGTTCTAAACTGGATCATTATTCTTTTTTTGTTTGTCTGTAAAAAGCTTGCACCACATATTCTGACCCTGGATAAATATTTTTCTTTTGTTCATATATACCCCAAAATTTTCCATGGCCTACCCAGTCTCAAATATCAAGTCAAGAAAAGTATATTTATTAATTTTTACTGCTCACACATACTGTATACTTCTTTTTTTCATTTATTTCTTCTTTCTTCTTTGCTCCTGCTCCAACAGTTTGTGTATAAGTTTTTGTCTCTGGAAATTTTTCTGGCAAAATCTCTTTTTCCCCTTTTTCTTCTATTTTTTTCGCATGATGTCACTACATGAAATTGCTGCTCCACTTTCTGGCTCAATTTGGTTTACCGTTTCTTCAAAATAATCAACCTGCAACCCCTCCCCTCCCAATTGGAGGGTTGTAATTATGCATTTTTCAGAGGGAACTGTCACTCCTTCAATCTCCTCTGAAAGTTTTCCTCTGAATCCATCTCTGTTTCAGCTACAATCTCCTTTTCCTCCAGTGTCACTGTTTCCTCTGCATCCACATCATCAGAAAAAAAAATCTGGTAGCTATTCTACCATTTCAACTACATTTCAGCAACTTTCACTCCATTTTCAGCCAAAGCTGAATCATCCATGTTTTCTCCCTGTTCCTCATGGCTGCCTCCATGCCTGTTCAGGAAACAGGAAGTCAGGATGTGTAACACACAAAGCCTTCCCTGGACTACCAAGAGTAGGGAAAGTTCCCCAAAGCACTGATAAAATATCCTCTTTTAGTATAGATACCACTTTAGATTTCCCCTGAAAAAAAGCTATTAGCCTAAAGTTACTAACTTGGTTAACAAAGATAAATATATTAGGAAATACCACTATTTCAGGAAATAGCAGCACATGAAAATTCAATTGTTTATATTTTAGTCACAAAGCTGATTTATGTTATAATATGAACATTTTGTGAGCCATCAAGCATACTGGTTCTAATAATGCCAATCATATTTTCTGCCTTTTCATCATGTATTCATATTTATATGCACATTCTCCTCATATTTCCATGATTGTTCATAACAGCAGTGTAAGATGAGAAGATAACAACGAAGATATATGCAAATGAAGCAGTATAGCAATAGTGTAGTTGGCAGAGCATCGGGCTTACAAGCACGCATTCCCGGTTAGATTCCCACTGCAGCACATTCCATTTTCCATTTCAAATCATGCTATTATCAATATTTTAGTTGCATAACCTACTAAATAACATATATTTGTGAACTGGAGTATTGCATTAAATGCAGATGTGAGGTGTCAGTGTCATAATGTTGCAAAATCCACAGATAATCACATGTGCCCCATACAGTATATGTACACAGGAATCATGGATACAAATGGAAGGTAAAATGTGTAATGAATGATAACACCATACAGCTTCAAAATCCCCCACCTTTCCAAGAACCATTAGGCATTACTGTCTAAATCAGTGCAGTTGTAAGCAGAAGTAAGCACTAGTAAGTAAGTGTAAGCACTATTAAGCAGTAGTAAGCATATGTAAGCACTAGTAAGTGGATTTAAGCCCATTTGCACTGGGCTAAGCAATGTGCACACAGGTTATGCAATATTGAAGTAACTCTTTGTAAGCATATTTAACCAGAGGTTAGCTTTGCTTACCATCGTGCCAACCTGCGCAAACCCACATATAACTGCTTAAAAGTGCCTTAATCACTTTCTATCCAATGGCCCTTGTTCTACCCAGCAACAAAATAAACAGCTTTGTAGGTCTTGAACCCAGGACCGTATAGTCACAGTAGTTAACCACCAAGCCATCACAGCAGTACATAAGACTGGCGTATCTCCAAACAAATCTTCATTATAGTTAAATCAAACTGAACATGTGAAAGGAATCAGTATACAATCAAATGTTCTATAACCCACTACATAACAGAAATATGTGAACTGGAGTACTGAAGTATTCCCAGATGTGAGGTGTAAATGCAATAGAGTGTTGAAGTCCCCTACTCAAAACAAGGACCCCATACAGTGTATGTACACATGAATCACGAATACCAGACATATATATAAGATGTAATGAATAACAAATCAATGCCAAAAAGCAAATATAATTCAAAGTCAAATTTAACCAACGCTAATCATTGCACAGGCCAACTTTGGAGGTGTAAGCAATGTTTAGGCCAGCTAACTCAATGTGTCCAGTGGTATACCCCTTTAAAAAATGCCAACCTTAGGTAAGCAGGTTTGCCCATAGCTTAGCCTTTTCAAAACCGGCCAATCATGGCAAAGTGTGGGAATATGGCCCAACTTAAACCCAACAGGTCGTAATATGTCTCATAACTGGTTGTAGCTTCCCCTTGCTGGCACCATGGCAGAAAGGGGAGAGGTAGTGTGCTTCCGGGCACAGCACTGGGGCATCCAGGAGTCCAGAGTCATGACAGGGCTCCTTGTCATAGACCATGAGCAGAGACTGCTGCAGGGCCAGTACCAAGGTTCCCAATATAAGCGGAAGCCTGGGACCATCTCACCCATGACCTCACCAATGCCACTGGCATACCACAAACTGATGAGCAGGTCAGGCATCACTATGCCGAACTGAAGCGGTATAAGGGGGACCTTTGGAGAAGTGAATCCAAGAGGCTAGGATGGCAGGGGCTGTCCCAGCTGTGTGTATCACTCTACTATGTGTGTAATAATTGCCAGCTCATGTATATTATGGATAGGTAGGGCTAAATATTCCTCTTATGTCCTTCACAGCAGCAAGTGAGTGGACTCGGAACCAGGTAGCCAATGGCTGTCGCCTGGAGAGGTTGCGACTCGAGGCAGGTCAGTAATACTCTTGCATGCACTGTCATAGGAAATAAATCTAAAAGCATAAAACCCTGTATTGTTTAAGGCAAGTGCAGCATATACCGGGGAATATGGCAGGAAGAGTCTCATATAGTTTATATGCAAATAAAAGCATAATAGCCTGACAGTAAAGGTCTAACTGCTGGACTGCATGTGTATACTCTGGTATCATATGGTAATGTAGATTTGCAATCACTTAATAGTACGGTTGTATTAAGCACTGTTACCCACACTGTGCAACATAAATAAAACGTGTAGGAATGTCTGTATATGACTGATGTAATCCCCAGAGGTCATTTAGTACAACTGAGAGACACATAGACATAAAACAGTGAAAAAGCAGACAACAAAATCCCAATAGCACATGCAACTGAGACGTGAACTGTTGTATTTTTAGCACACGCAGCCATGGTTCAGATCATTGTAGTAGTAGTGGTAGTAGTCTGCATACAGAATCATACTCCACAACTGTACAGATATGCCCAGAATGTCCAGTAAAGTGGCCCATAACTGCTGCCTGTCCCCCTGGGAAATCAGTGGGATGATCCCAGATGTATAGGTAGCAAACAGGAAATACAACTGATTGACACACATCTATGAGAACAAAGCTGGAACACTAGCAACTCCCCAAAATCTTATGAGAGTAATAAGCCACTTATGTCCCATTTACACCCCCATGTTGTCAAGCAGGACCAGAGTGTGTACAGTAACAGAGTGAGATGTAGGTGCATAATAGTAATGTGGAATCTGGTACTCTGTGTGGCAACATTCAGGTAGTGCTAACAAACATTGCTCCCACAAGTCTGTCAGATATGAACACTGTGCCCAGAAATAAAAGAATGATACCCTGTACTGGTACTGTTTACTTTGGTATTGTATGGCATTGTGACTGATGCAGTTGCTCTGAATAATAAGGTAATACTCATCACTGTCACCCACACTGTCCTACAAAATATAACTGTCTAGGAAATCATGTATATGAGTGTTGTAATATAAGGTCAGAATGTAAAACCACAGGAGAATTATAAGACAGAAAGCAGATAGAAGATATACAGCAATATCTATATAGCACACACAACTGTGATGGACAGTGTTTTAGTTTTAGCAGACACAGCCATGGTCTGAATCCTGGGAGTGGAAGTAGGCTGCATAAAGAATCATACCCTACAACTGCACAGATAAGACCAGAATGTCCAGTATATGGGCTCATATCTGCTGCCTGTCATCCTGTCCCCCTGGGAAGTCAGTGGGATGACCCCAGAAGTTTAGGCAGCAAACAGGGAATACAACTGATTGTCACACATCTATGAGAACAAACCTGTCACTCTAGCAACTCCTGAAAACTGTTAGGACATACTTGG